>NW_028174158.1:86416-133916 GCF_963971535.1 Notolepis coatsorum
TCACACTACACACTGACTACCATACACTGGCACCAGGCACACATCACAATACACACTGACTACCATACACTGGTACCAGGCACACATCACACTGCACACTGACTACCATACACTGGCACCAGGCACACTCACACTACACAATGGCTACCATACACTGGCACCAGGCACACATCACACTACACAATGACTACCATACACTGGCACCAGGCACACATCACACTACACACTGACTACCATACACTGGCACCAGGCACACATCACACTACACACTGACTACCATACACTGGCACCAGGCACACATCACACTACACACTGACTACCATACACTGGCACCAGGCACACATCACACTACACACTGACTACCATACACTGGCACCAGGCACACATCACACTACACAATGACTGCCATACTCTGGCACCAGGCACACATCACACTACACAATGACTACCATACACTGGCACCAGGCACACATCACACTACACAATGACTACCATACACTGGCACCAGGCACACATCACACTACACAATGACTACCATACACTGGCACCAGGCACACATCACACTACACAATGACTACCATACACTGGCACCAGGCACACATCACACTACACACTGACTACCATACACTGACACCAGGCACACATCACACTACACACTGACTACCATACACTGGCACCAGGCACACATCACACCACACACTGACTACCATACACTGGCACCAGGCACACATCACACTACACACTGACTACCATACACTGGCACCAGGCACACATCACACTACACAATGACTACCATACACTGGCACCAGGCACACATCACACTACACAATGACTATCATACACTGGCACCAGACACATATCACACTACACAATGACTACCATACACTGGCACCAGGCACACATCACACTACACACTGACTACCATACACTGGCACCAGGCACACATCACACTACACAATGACTACCATACACTGGCACCAGGCACACATCACTCTACACAATGACTACCATACACTGGCACCAGGCACACATCACACTACACAATGACTACCATACACTGGCACCAGGCACACATCACACTACACAATGACTACCATACACTGGCACCAGGCACACATCACACTGCACACTGACTACCATACACTGGCACCAGGCACACATCACACTACACACTGACTACCATACACTGGCACCAGGCACACATCACACTACACACTGACTGCCATACACTGGCACCAGGCACACATCACACTACACAATGACTACCATACACTGGCACCAGGCACACATCACACTACACACTGACTACCATACACTGGCACCAGGCACACATCACACTACACACTGACTACCATACACTGGCACCAGGCACACATCACACTACATGATGACTATCATACACTGGCACCTGTAAATTAACTCATCTAGCAGTAGTGCTGGACTGGAGACAGAGCCTTCTGATATCTTAGATTTAATTATCTCCCAATATCAGATGACGCCTGTGACTTCAGACTTGAACTTCCCTGATACCACATCACTCTATATCTAATTCACGTTGAGACCTTCGGGAAGATGAGGATGGAAAGGGAGAAATGTTACCTGGTATCAAAACACTGTGTATATTTAATGCAGATGTTACGAAAGAGATTCTGCTGAGGATAGAGAGTAAGATGTAGACGGTTATTTAGCTGATCGAACAGGGCAGGAGGTCATAGATGGTAATCTCATATAATTATCCAATAAACAAAGGATGCATCTGCATTCAGTAGATACGGAATTAGTGGCCTAATCTTAACTTGCTCCTTCACACGTTGTTGAGAAACTGAGTGTTTGTGGTTGAGTGTCGGATAAATGGAGAAGGGAAAACATTGTCTTTCAATAAACATGTTTCAGTTACAAACTTAAAGCTGCAGTAGACAAGTTCTGAGAAATGATCAAGAGTGAGTTGACCTGCTGAAACAGACGCTAACCCTTTCACTGCCACACAACAGAAGGTATGCAGATCTAATGATGCTAATGATGGAGCATCGCCGTCGGTTGTGTGATAGTAAAGGGCTAACCTTCTGTATTGTCACATTGAAAGGGTTAACCGGCTGTCGTGTGGCAGTGAAAGGGTTAAAGTGCTCAGCAGACGTCGCCTGGAGATGCGATCGGCTGTCGCTCAACAACAATTGCTTAGCACCCCACACCACACACGACCGTTCAGGACAGTTTACAACCGGAAGTGGTCACGGCTTGTCAAACAACTGTCGCCAGATATTTAGTTTATAACTCAAGAGGTGGCAAATTCAACTGTCAACAATGTATTGAAAAATCGGGAGAAACGCACATCATCAAAATGGGTGAGTAAATTAGCTGACAATATTAGCATAGATGAATAAATAGCTAATGTTATACGTTATAGCACATGCATGAGCCTGGTCTCTTTTGAAAGATGACATTCTGAAGATTCTGATACAATAAAGAAAATTCACTTTTAGGGCTAATGAAATAGAGTAACATAGGTCTGAACTTGAGTTGAACTTGAACTTGTGTACACTGTAGTAGTTGCAATATCCAAAAGTATATTTCCAAAAAAAAACACCCTGGGTCCATAGCCTGAAGTATTGTGTAGTACATGTCCTGGGTCCATAGCCTGAAGTCTTGTGTAGTACATGTCATGGGTCCATAGCCTGAAGTCTTGTGTAGTACATGTCCTGGGCCCATAGCCTGAAGTGTTGTGTAGTACATGTCCTGGGTCCATAGCTTGAAGTCTTGTGTAGTACATGTCCTGGGCCCATAGCCTGAAGTGTTGTGTAGTACATGTCCTGGGTCCATAGCCTGAAGTCTTGTGTAGTACATGTCCTGGGCCCATAGCCTGAAGTGTTGTGTAGTACATGTCCTGGGTCCATAGCTTGAAGTCTTGTGTAGTACATGTCCTGGGTCGATAGCCTGACGTCTTGTGTAGTACATGTCCTGGGTCCATAGCCTGAAGTCTTGTGTAGTACATGTCCGAATTTCATGAAAATGCGTTCAGAAATGTGTGATTAGGAGCGATTTTGGTCAAATGTGAGAAAAAAAAGGTCTGCAGGTTTCCATTTTCTCTTAGACTCCAATGCATTCTGCAAATTATTTACTTCCTGTTTTTGCTCGTGACTTTTCACCTAGATCCCTGATTCACTCATCCCCACATGGGGTATCATTGGAAAGCCACCCTCATTGGTTACAACCCTGTCCAATAACTTTCGATATCGCTAAATGATTGACGGAGCTAGAGCGTCGGGAGTTGTATTTGAAAGAATTTAAAGTCTGCTAAAGACTTTGGCGCACGCCTCACATATCGGCATGTAACTCGAGAACCGCTGAACGGAGTTTGTCGCCTGAAACATTCGACAGGCAACAAATAGGGCTTTCATTTTATATATATTGTATTACAAAATATGCAGACCCGAGCCGCTAGAGGTCGCCAAAGTGGCGTGTCGCGCCGGTGGGCAAGTTGTCCTCAAGAGGGCCCACATGTGGGCTGTTGCATGTTAATTAAATGGTTGGTTGAACTTGCCTCCAGCTAGGCCAGGTGGCCCACAGAGAGAGTAAAGTATGGAAAAAAGGTACCAGTGGGTCCCGGTATCGATTCCCATAATAGACACAGACCAGTGTGGATTCAAATGTGAACGGTACCCAACCCTAGTTGTCATGGTGATACAGTGTGTTGTCATGATTTTAGCTGTGGCGAGGTTCCTGTCAGGTCTTGCAGGCCAGAGCTATGTTCCATCCACCCACCTGCTCAGTGCCCAGAGATGGCATAGGAAACAGATGTGTATCAAAGATCAAAGCTAGATCTATCTATCTATCTGTCTGCCTGCCGGTCTGCCTGTCTGTCTGTCTGTCTGTCTGTCTGTCTGTCTGTCTGTCTGTCTGTCTGTCTGTCTGTCTGTCTGTCTGTCTGTCTGTCTGTCTGTCTGTCTGTCTGTCTGTCTGTCTGTCTGTCTGTCTGTCTGTCTGTCTGTCTGCCTGCCTGCCTGCCTGCCTGTCTGCCTGCCTGCCTGCCTGCCTGCCTGCTTCCTGCCTGCCTGCCTGCCTGCCTGCCTGCCTGCCTGCCTGCCTGCCTGCCTGCCTGCCTGCCTGCCTGCCTGCCTGCCTGCCTGCCTGCCTGTCTGTCTGTCTGTCTGTCTGTCTGTCTGTCTGTCTGTCTGTCTGTCTGTATCTATCTATTTATCTATCTATCTGCAGCCTCAGTCCACTGCTAGCTTCACACATCACTCTGCTGTCACTTGAATGTTTTGCTGTCTGTTTAAATAACCATGCACTACTTGGTGTTAGTTGATGCTAAATCATAATCCCATGAAACATGATGGCTTTACATCTTAAAGGGATGAATACTGACTGAGATATAATGTATAATGTCATTATTTTCAATATTTCGACGGGCTAAAAACTAGAGGTTCTAAGCTTAATTTTGATGTATAGTTTGCAGGCATTGGTTCTAAGCTTAATTTAGGTACCGAGTCATTATGATCCAAATGCCGGACTGCGTACCAATTGTGCGTCACATTTGCATAATGTATAAAGCATTTGATCTAAATATAACCGTTTAGATGAGCTAATTCATTAAATCATAGTAGGCTAAAGGCGACCGCAGACCAGCGACAAAACATCTCCGTGCGACACGGAAGACCCACCAGTGGGCTCTGCTCCATCGGGTTTAAATTGCTTAGCCTATTTATAATGTTGCAGTGATGAAAATACCATTTAATTATTCTATGTTTGGGGTTTGATCTTTTTAATGGACCTTTAGACTTGGACTTTGGATTTTAGATATGCTTCATGAGATTTAATTAACTATGATTATAGCGCAATGAGTAGGTCAACTATCTCAGCAGCAAAAACACAGTAGAACAGAAACACTAGACTATCTGACTGTTAATAATAAACACTGTTAGGACTATCTGACTCTTAATAATAAACACTGTTAGGACTATCTGACTCTTAATAATAAACACTGTTAGGACTATCTGACTCTTAATAATAAACACTGTTAGGACTATCTGACTCTTAATAATAAACACTGTTAGGACTATCTGACTCTTAATAATAAACACTGTTAGGACTATCTGACTCTTAATAATAAACACTGTTAGGACTATCTGACTCTTAATAATAAACACTGTTAGGACTATCTGACTCTTAATAATAAACACTGTTAGGACTATCTGACTCTTAATAATAAACACTGTTAGGATAATAAACACTGTTAGGACTATCTGACTCTTAATAATAAACACTGTTAGGACTATCTCACTCTTAATAATAAACACTGTTGGCGGCTACGTAGTGGGCAAGGCGCTCGCCACAAATGACGGAGACGCTGGGCTTGCCTGTTCGAGCCCAGCGCTCCACATTGCTTTCAGTTTAGCTGGCCGTCCATACTAATACACATTGGCCGTATTAGGGGGTGGGAAACTGATGGGTGGGGATCGGGCGTTGTGGTCAGCGACTCCTACAGGTCGGTTGGTGCGCCTGCGCAGTAGAATCAGGAAGTGTCGCGGGCAGCGTGAGCCTCCCACGCGTTACTCCTCGCCACTGAGAGATCGAGCTGCGCAGGTGAAAAGATGCGACTGCTGTTACCTCAAGTACCGGAGGGGACTTGTGCTATGTATGACTTAGTCCACATTGCAGCCGGCTTGTGGGAGGCAAGAAACAGCGTTCGTGACAGGGGAGGGTTGAATTGGATGATACGAAATTGGGATGGGAGAAAATATAGAAAATGGGAGAAAAAGTGGATCAAAAAACAAAATAAAATAATAAACACTGTTAGGACTATCTGACTCTTAATAATAAACACTGTTAGGACTATCTGACTCTTAATAATAAACACTGTTAGGACTGTCTGACTGTTAATAATAAACACTGTTAGGACTATCTGACTCTTAATACTAAACACTGTTAGGACTGTCTGACTGTTAATAATAAACACTGTTAGGACTGTCTGACTCTTAATAATAAACACTGTTAGGACTGTCTCTTAATAATAAACACTGTTAGGACTGTCTGACTCTTAATAATAAACACTGTTAGGACTATCTGACTCTTAATAATAAACACTGTTAGGACTATCTGACTCTTAATAATAAACACTGTTAGGACTGTCTGACTTAATAATAAACACTGTTAGGACTGTCTGACTCTTAATAATAAACACTGTTAGGACTATCTGACTCTTAATAATAAACACTGTTAGGACTGTCTGACTCTTAATAATAAACACTGTTAGGACTGTCTGACTCTTAATAATAAACACTGTTAGGACTATCTCACTCTTAATAATAAACACTGTTAGGACTTTTTGATAAAAAAGCGTATCCAGTAAGTTCCAACAAATTCTTCGTGATTGTATTATAGAACGCTGAATCAAATGTGTTAGGGGCATACAATGCTATTATTGCCATCTTCCTATGAGAGAACTCAACTTTTGCTATAGTAATCCTTCCCTCCGTGTCCGACCATACGTCCAGGACTTTGATATCAAGGTTACGTCTTGTAACTATGACGACTCCTTTTGTCTTATCATCGGCTGAGGATGAGGAGATAACATGATATTGTCGATTTGCCAGCCTTGACACATCACCTACCAATAAATGCGTCTCACTAAGGAGAGCAATGTCAATCTTTCTTCTCTTCAATAACCAACGGACACTGGCGTTAAGACCCCCAGCGTTCCAAATTAAAATATTCAATTTAGCCATGGTCGAATTTGTCTAAATGCGTAGAGAACATACCAGTGCAGCTAGGCTGAGGCTCGAGGCGCTGATCCAGGCGGGCCCAGACGGTCAATCTCAGGAGTTCAGAGGAGGAACAATCACACACATATAAGACACATATGGCCGCTATGAAAACCAGAGACAAAAAATGCTCTGAACTTCATAAAAGTCAGACAAAGCTTTCCAAAAGCTCAAACAGTGAACTCCAAGCCCACGTGGTTGAACTAAAAATTCAAAGAAACAGACTAAGAAATGACGTAAACACCATGATCAGAACCGCAAAAAGAAATTTCATCAACGACAAAACTGAGGAAAACAAAAACAAACCCCGCAAACTTTGGAAATTACTCAATAATCAACTAGGCTGCAGTAAAAAACTTAAAACCAGATTCTCAAACATAAACATAAAGACGGACAACACGCTCATCACAGACAAGCTGGATGTAGCCAATTACTTAAACATCTTCTTCACAAACATAGCCACAACACTGGTAAACAAACTACCCTCCCACTCAGGGCATTATGGGGTAGAACACATAGTAGAATACTACAAAAACCTAGGGGTCCACAAAGATGACTTCAAACTTGAAATGGTAACAACTGATGAGGTACTCAAAAAATTGAGCGCCCTCCAACCTAACAAGGCCACTGGCCATGACAACATCCCCTCCAAATTCTTCAGAGACGCAGCAGCCGCCATCACCCCAGTCATCACACACATAATAAACCTCTCTATAAAACAGGGACACGTCCCCAAGGACTTCCAAATTGCGAGAGTGATCCCTCTGCACAAAAAGGGCAGCAAATTAGACCCAGGCAACTACCGCCCTGTTTCTATTCTTACCTCCATCTCGAAAGTCATGGAGAAAATAGTCTACGAACAGGTCGAAAAGTAAAAAAAAAAATCTAATCTACGAATTCCAATCTGGCTTCAGAACGTCCCACTCCACTGACACATGCCTCCTCTATTTGAACGACCACATCAAACAAGAGGTGGACGCGGGCAAATACTGCGGCATGGTCATGCTGGACCTACAAAAGGCCTTCAACACTGACAATCACTCCATTCTGATGGACAAGCTAAAAGCAATTGGTATTGATAGCTTATCAGTGAGCTGGATGCAATCCTACCTGGAGGGGAGAGAACAGATGGTAGAGGTAAACGGTACTCTATCCCCCCCCCCTCACAGTGAGCTGTGGTGTTCCACAAGGAAGCATACTAGGACCGCTACTCTTCCTAATTTATGCAAATGACATGTTGTCAGCCTGTGACTGCAACTTGTTCCTGTTTGCGGACGACTCAGCCCTGCTGGTCTCTGACAAGAACAAGTTGCAGGTTTAAAAAACCCTCAGCACGGAACTAGGCAAAATCTGCATATGGCTCGCTGATAACAAACTATCATTACACATGGGCAAAACAGAGTCCATTCTTTTCGGTTCAAATAACAAACTCAGCAAGACCGACGGCTTCTCAGTTACAGTGGGTGACAATATTGTCACAAGGAAAGACGAAATTACCTCCCTGGGTTCCATCCTAGAGGCAAATCTTTCCTGTGAAGGTGATTATAATCAATTATGATCATAATATATATAATTAAGATTATAATCAAGGCGGTACGGTGGTGTAGTGGTTAACACTGTCGCCTCACAGCTAGAAGTTCCTGGGTTCCATTCCCGCTTGGGCACCAGGTTTCCGTGTTGCCAGGTACCCAGGTGGGGTATCTCCCGGGCCTTTCTGTGTGGAGTTTGCATGTTCTCTCCCCCTCTCTGCTCACAAGGGTTTCCCCTCCAGAATATAAACCCAATGGAAAAACATGCACAACAGATCGCTAACGTTATCGCGTCCCTGACGAAGACGGGCAGGAGCACTTGGATTGGTCCCCGGGCGCGGCCCTCGCCACAGTCCTCGTCTGCTCCCGGCTGCCCTTGGGGGGAAGGACGACGGGATGGGAGGTGTGTGTGTGTGTTAATCTGATGACAAATAAAGACTTGTACTTTTTTTTATTAAGTTATACTTAGTTCCACCTAGGCTTGCTGCGGTAGTCAGTGATACTATTCTGCTATTCTCCCTGTATATCAATGACCTGCCAAATGTGTGTCCCGAACTCAATGTACAGATGTATGCCGATGACGCAGTCATCTACACACAGGGCAAGGACATAGAGTTGATTACATCTAGGCTCACATGCGCACTAGACAAGGTACAATGCTGGCTAAACAGCACCTGTCTCCTACTTAATGCGAAAAAGACTGTGTGCATGTTCTTTAGCAAGCGTCCAGAAACCATCAAGCGGTCCAATGTGTTCCTGAGGAAGGAGGGAAGGAAGGAAGAACTAGAACTTGTTTCCCACTTAAAATTCCTTGGGGTCATCTTGGACTCAAAACTGACCTTTAAGAAACACATAAAGAAAGTGAGGAACACCATCAACTTCAACATTTCTAACTTCAAACAAATACGGCCCTCCCTAACACTTGAAGCCGCAAAGACATACCTACACTGTATGGTCTTCTCTCACATTGAATATTGCCTTCTAAACTGGTCATTTACTGGGGCCACAGCCATGAAATCCATAGAACAACTATACAACAGAGCATTGAAGGTATATGACAGGAAACAGTACTCATACCACCACTATAAAATCCTGGATAAGCATCAAATTTTAAATTTTGAAAACCTCAGACGTTATAAAAGTTCCTGCTTTGTATATAAATGTCTGCACAGATTAGCCCCTCCCCCTCTCAAGGAGTTTATCCACGAGAAAAGGAACACTGGATTAGCCACTAGGTCAAACACCAGAGGGGATTGTGAGGTCCATTTTTAGAAAGACCGCCTTCAGCAAAAAATGTTTTATCGATAAAGGGAAGTGGACCATGGAACAGCCTTCCGGTCCCCTTAAGGGAATGTACCACCCTGTCCACCTTTAGGGGCCAACTCAGGAAGCGCTGGGGGAATTACACGACCACATCAACAAACAGCAGATCAAGCACCCGGAAGCCGCGACGATAGTGACTGGTGATTTCAACCAGGCAAACCTGAAAAAAGTGATGCCGACTTTTTTTCAGCACATCGCCTGCTCCACAAGAGGGGGAAACACACTCGACCACTGCTACACCCCGTTCAGAGCTGCCTACAAGGCTGTAGCGGCTCCGCCACTGATGGGCTCTGTAAGCGCGAGCGATCACGACTCCATCTTTTTAATCCCAGCATACAAACAGCGATCACGCGAAGCCGTCGTGTCACGTGAGACAAAAAAGTGGGCTGACGAATCAGAGGCCGAGCTCCGTGACGCGTTCAAGGATACAGACTGGGACATGTTTGAAGGAAGCGCCAGTGACGTCAGCGAGTATGCTGATACCGTTGTAAGCTACATAACAACAGTGGCAGACGGCATTGTCCCCACAAAGACGGCGCGGGTTTTCCCAAACCAGAAACCTTGGGTGGACAGCACTATAAGAACAGCCCTAAACTCACGCACCACGGCTTATAACCTGGGCAGAGAGTCAGGAAATATGGAAGAATACAAGGCTTCAGTCTACACTCTGCGCAAGGCTGTTAAACTTGCTAAGAGGACATATGCTGAGAAACTGGAGACACAAATGGCACAAAACGACACAAGAGGCTTGTGGAGGGGACTGAAGACAATAACTGACTACAAAGTCAGCGCCCCCGCAATGGGGAGCGACGACGCCTCTCTAGCGGACAAACTCAACTCCTTCTACGCTCGGTTCGGTGTAGACAGTGTCGCCGCTAGCCCTCTGGCTAGTGACGTCACTGGCGCACCGGCTGTTGTGGAGGGGGGGGGGCAACCGCGGGGGGGCGGGGGCGCTCTCTCGTTGTCGGAACACAGTGTGAGAAGAGCATTTATGCAGGTGAACACCAGGAAGGCTGCAGGCCCAGATGGTATAACAGGACGCATACTTAAGTCCTGTGCAAACCAGCTTGCCCCGGTGTTCACCGCCATATTTAATCAATCCCTGGCGGAGTCAGTAGTCCCTGCCTGCTTCAAGATGTCTACCATCATCCCTGTACCGAAGAAACCCTCCCCAACATGTCCAAATGATTACAGACCGGTGGCACTCACCTCTGTGGTCATGAAATGTTTCGAGAGGCTGGTCAAGGACCACATTTGTGCCTCTCTCCCCAGTGATATGGACCCTATGCAATTTGCATACAGGACAAACAGGTCCACTGATGACGCGGTCTCCCAGGTACTGCACAGCACTCTCTCCCACCTTGACCGTCAGAAGGGGGGCTATGTGAGACTGTTGTTCATTGACTACAGCTCAGCGTTCAACACCATAGTCCCCACCAGACTGGTGGACAAGCTGATCGAGCTAGGCCTGAGCTCCGCCCTGAGCGCCTGGGTACTGGACTTTCTGAGTGAAAGACCCCAGGCGGTCAGGGTGGGGGGTCAGACCTCCAACACCATCACCCTGAGCATCGGGTCCCCCCAGGGCTGTGTTCTAAGCCCCCTGCTGTACTCACTCTACACACACGACTGTGTGGCCAAGTTCAGCTCCAACTCCATTGTGAAGTTCGCCGACGACACGGTGGTGGTGGGGCTGATCTCGGACAACGACGAGAAGGCCTACCGGGAGGAGGTTGAGGTACTGGAACGTTGGTGCCAGGACAACAGCCTGCTCCTGAACATTGGTAAAACCAAGGAGCTGATCGTGGATTATAGGAGAGGACAGCGGGAGACACACACACCACTGAGGATTAACGGGGCTACCGTGGACAGGGTGAGCAGCTTCAAGTACCTGGGGGTCCACATCTCAGAGGACCTGACATGGTCAACACACATAGGCACAGTAGTAAAGAAAGCGAAGCAGCGCCTCTACCACCTGAGACAGTTAAGGAAGTTCAGAGTATCGGGGAAGATACTTCAGTCCTTCTACTCAGGAGCTGTAGAGAGCATCTTGACCGGAAACATCACTGCCTGGTATGGGAACAGCACGGCACAGGACAAGAAGGCCCTACAGAGTGTGGTGCGCTCAGCCGAGCGTACCACGGGTATTGCGCTACCTCCCCTGCAGGCTCTATACAACAAGAGGTGCAAATCCAGAGCCTGCAGGATAATGAAAGACCCCCACCACCCCAATAACAGCCTGTTCCAGCTGCTGAGGTCAGGCAGACGCCTGCGAATTCTAGAGACTAAGACGGAGAGGCTTAGGCTAAGCTTCTTCCCCCAGGCCATCAGAGCCTTGAACAATGAACATTGAGAGACACAGAAACTGAACTATCCACACACAAGTACATACACGACACGCACGCTGAGCACGCTCACACACTAGCAGCCACTTTAACACTCATGCCGCACACACGCACACTTATGGCCAGAGGAAAGGCCACTTAAAATAGTATAACATCAGGAACAGTGTATTGCACTACTAAAGCTAACTAGCATGTCCTATATGCTCTGTAAATACTAATGTACAGATACCGAGATGGCACACCATGTACCTGTTTATTGCACTGTTTATTGGATTCTATTAATATGTTGTACCACTGTATTTTATTGGATTCTATTATATGTTGTACCACTGTATTGCACATCGTCGCGGGCAAGACCAGCCGCATTTCATTGTATACCTGTATGCCGTGACAATTAAAACTCTTGAATCTTGAATCTTGAATCTTGAATCTTGAGGAAATGGCTGTTAGACAGCCAAATATGCACTCATTAGGGATGTTAGTGATGTTGTACTGACTGAATGTCATGTTAGTGTGGTCATGTCAGTGATGTCAGTTTTTATGAATCAACGTTGTATGGTCCGTTTTGTGTTTGTTTTATGTTTGGACTACGGGTGGAAATTAGCCCTGTGCTAATGAATTAATTGCCTCCCACCCCCCACAGTATATACTTTTTAAGTTTCACTTTCACTTCTAGAGTAGATGTAACTTCACGTGAAGCAGAGAAAGAAGACTCTAGAGAAGAGATTACATGTTACACAACAATGGCAGAGGATTTATCAATATTTTGGATGTAAACACCACAGCAGCTCGAGTGGAGAGGAGCTCAGAGGACAAGAGACAGAGAGACCCAGAGACACAGAGAGACACAGAGAGACAGAGACACAGAGACACAGATACACAGAGAGACACAGAGACACAGAGACACAGAGACACAGAGACACTGAGAGACAGAGACACAGAGAGACAGAGAGACACAGAGACACAGAGAGACAGATACACATAGACACAGAGACACAGAAACACAGACACAGAGACACAGAGACACAGAGACACAGAGACACAGAGACACAGAGACACTGAGACACAGAGACACAGAGACACAGAGACACAGAGACACAGAGAGACAGATACACAGAGACACAGAGACACAGTGACACAGAGACACTGAGACACAGAGACACAGAGAAACAGAGATACAGAGAGACAGAGACACAGAGAGACACATAGACACAGAGAGACAGAGACACAGAGACACAGAGACACAGAGACACAGAGACACATAGAGACACAGAGACACTGAGACACAGAGACACATAGACACAGAGACACAGATAGACACAGAGACACAGAGAGACAGAGACACAGAGAGACACAGAGACACAGAGACACAGATAGACAGAGACACTGAGAGATACAGAGATACAGAGAGACAGAGAGACAGAGACACAGAGAGACAGAGACACAGAGACACAGAGACACAGAGAGACAGAGACACAGAGAGACAGAGACACAGAGAGACAGATACACTGATACACAGAGACACAGAGAGACAGAGACACAGATAGACACAGAGACACAGAGACACAGAGACACAGAGAGACATAGATACAGATATACAGAGAGACAGAGATACAGAGAGACAGATACACAGAGAGACATAGATACAGAGAGACAGAGAGACAGAGACACAGCGAGACAGCGAGACAGAGACACAGAGACACAGAGACACAGAGAGACGGAGACACAGAGAGACAGAGACACAGAGACACAGAGAGACAGAGACACAGAGACACAGAGACACAGATACACAGAGAGACACAGATACACTGAGACACAGAGACACAGAGACACAGAGAGACAGAGATACAGAGACACAGAGAGACAGAGACACAGAGAGACAGATACACAGAGAGACAGAGACACAGAGACACAGAGAGACAGAGAGACAGAGACACAGAGAGACAGAGACACATAGAGACAGAGACACAGATACACAGAGACAGAGAGACAGAGAGACAGAGACACAGAGACACAGAGACACAGAGACACAGAGACACAGAGACACAGAGTCACAGAGACACAGAGAGACAGAGACACAGAGAGACAGAGAGACACAGAGACACAGAGACACTGAGACACAGAGAGACACACAGAGACACATAGACACAGAGACACTGAGAGATACAGAGATACAGAGACACAGAGAGACAGAGAGACAGAGACACAGAGACACAGAGACACAGAGACACTGAGAGATACAGAGATACAGAGACACTGAGACACAGAGAGACAGAGAGACAGAGACACAGAGAGACAGATACACAGATAGAGAGACCTCCACTGTGTCTGTGTTATGGAGAGAGAGAGAGCGAGAGAGAGAGAGAGAGAGAGAGAGAGAGAGATAGAGAGAGAGAGAGAGAGAGAGAGAGAGAGAGAGATAGAGAGAGAGAGAGAGAGAGAGAGAGAGAGAGAGAGAGAGAGAGAGAGAGAGAGAGAGAGAGAGAGAGAGAGAGAGAGAGAGAGAGAGAGAGAGAGAGAGAGAGAGAGAGAGAGAGAGAGAGAGAGAGAGAGAGAGAGAGAGAGAGAGAGAGAGAGAGAGAGAGAGAGAGAGACCTCCACCTGTGTATGAAGGCTTTTAACTCCTGGCAGAATAATCTATTGTGCCTGTACTGAGCCAGAATTCCTGCGGTGTTTGAGGGATTATAATGTGAGAGGAATTTGACTGGGTGTTTATATTTTATTCTGCAATGCAAGTCTTTTTTAGTTTTTATATTTTCAGCTGACTGATGGTTAGAGCTTCAGAACACAGACACATAAATCCATAACATCACTGGAAAGCTGCCTCTCTGGTCTGAATCATAGACAAGAGTGCTGTCGGTACCAGCTGTCTGCTATTGATTGATATGGTGCAGCATATAGTCTAACTAGAAATGTGTGCTCAGTAGAGAACACATCTCCACCAGGCAGCAGCCCATTGCATTAGCCACACGTTAGGTAGGTTAAGTGTAGGGGCGGGGCAAACATAGACCAATGAAAGCATATCTCTCCACATTAATCCTGTTACACTATACACACTGAGTACTACTATGAACTATATAGTTCACAGTTCATCTGTTATTGCCTATATTTATTGTAACGCATAATATAACCATCTGCACCTTTGTTTACACTGTTTATTTTCCACATATTTTTGTATTCAGATCTAAATTTATTGCCTATATTTATGTATTTCTACTAGGGGTGTAACGGTACACAGAAGCCACGGTTCGGTACGTACCTCGGTATTGGGGTCACGGTTCGGTACGAGTTCGGTACAACAGAAAAAATATATTTATAATAATTATTATTAATATAATATTTATTACTTTATTTTATTTATTATTATTATTTTTAAATTTATATATTATATTTATGATAATTATTATAATTATTATTATTAAATAGAATACATTTATTATTATATTTTTTATCCTCTTTTTCTCCGCCTGATTTTCTGTGCTTTTCCTCCCATCCCAATTTAGTCGTTATGCCAATTCCGCCCTCCCCTACCTGGCCGTTGTGTGCATGTGCCCCCTACTGGTCAGTCTAGGGAGCCCTGAGGTCTACCACACGCTTCCTCCGACACATGCGGAGACAGCCAGCGGCTCTCTTTTCACCTGGCAGCGAGGACTCTCATTGGTGAAGTGTAACGCATGGGAGGTCATCACTTCCTGTCTTTTGCTGTGCAGGCGCCCAGACCTGACCTGTAGGAGTCGCTGTCCACAACGCCAGATTACCACCCATCGACTTCCCTCCTGCTAACTCAGCCAAACGAGTTAGTATGACGATCGGCCCAAGTATGATGGCTGGCCCAAGCTGGAGGCAATGCTGACACCCGGATTCGAGACCGGAGTCTCTCGCATTGGTGATGAGCGCAATCTCCGCTGCGCCACCCAGCCGATTAAATAGAATAATTGTCTATAGGAAGTATGTTTATTTTTTTTTATTTGATCAGCTGTGCCTGCGGCACTGCAGATTTACCCTACTCGAGTGCGGGGGGGGGAGAATGTTGGTGTGTTTGTTGGTGTGTTTCTTTCCATTGGTTTCATTTGGTTGACATTATTGGGCGAACAAGCAAACGGAAAAAAACTGTAAAATTATAATGACCCTGCAGCTGTTCCAATGTATATGTGCCTTTCTCCGTGCACGTTCGCCCGCTCTGACGTCGGACTCGGTGTGCCCGGCCACATGCACTGTTCTCACACGGACCTGGCGAGTGCCTGCATGTTTACATTTACATTTACATTTAGTCATTTAGCTGACGCTTTTATCCAAAGCGACTTACAAGTTCTGTGCGACAAGACAGCAAGAAGGGTATAACTCTATCAGCTGAGTAACAATGTTCATCAAAGTGTTGCGTGTTACAGTGTAGGTTAGTTTATTAGGACAAGTGCATGACATTAAGGTTAGTCGGGGTTAGATTTTTTTTTTTTTTTTTTTTTTATCATTTCAGATAATGGTTGAAGAAGTGAGTCTTTAGTCGACGGCGAAAGATTGGACGGGATTCGGCTGTCCTAACTGGGATGGGTAGTTCATTCCACCATTGTGGGGCAAGGACTGAGAATAGGCGGCTTCTCTTTGATGACCCTCTGGGAGCTTGGATAGGAGTAGATCTGAGGCGGCCAGAAGACGCAGAGCGTAGGGGTCTTGAGGGTGTGTAGTTAGAGACCATTGACTGGAGGTAGGCGGGAGCGGTTCCCTTTGCCGCACGGTATGCTAGGTCGAGGGCCTTGAAGCGGATACGTGCAGCAATGGGGAGCCAGTGCAGGTCCCTAAGAAGTGGGGTGACATGGGCTGACTTCGGTAGGTTTGAGATCAGGCGGGCCGCTGCATTTTGAATGAGTTGAAGAGGCTTGGTGGCAGTGGCCGGGAGGCCAGCTAGCAGTGCGTTGCAGTAGTCGAGGCGGGAGATGACTGTTGATTGGACGAGGAGTTGGGTGGCTTCTTTTGTCAGGAAGGGGCGTATCCTTCTGACGTTGCTCAGGAGGAATCTGCAGGTTCTGGTTGTCGCTGCGATGTGAGCAGAGAAGTTCAACTGGTCGTCGAGGACAACACCAAGGTTCTTGGCGGTCGGCGACGCGGTCACAGCTGCATTCTCGACTGTGATGGAGAGGTCGGTCAGGGGGGAGGATTTGGCCGGCAGGTGGAGCAATTCTGTTTTGCTTTTTTGAGGTGGTTGGTCGTCATCCAGGCGGAGATGTCGGACAGACAGGCCGAGATCCGCTCAGAGACGTGGATATCTGAGGGAGGGAAGGAGAGGAAGAGTTAAGTATCATCGGCATAACAATGATATGAGAAGCCATGAGATGTGATAATGTTACCCAGTGATTTAGTGTAGAGGGAGAAGAGAAGGGGTCCTAGGACCGAGCCCTGGGGGACACCCGTCCGGAGGGGGCGGGTGGCCGACAGAGTCCCTCTCCATGACACTTGGTAGGAGCGGTCATTGAGGTATGATGTCAGCCATGTCAGCGCAGATCCAGCCACTCCCATTCCTGCGAGGGCCGCGAGGAGGATCTGATGGTTGTCGAAGGCTGCAGATAGATCTAGGAGAATCAGGACAGAGGAGAGGCCTTTCGCTTTTGCTAAGTGAAGTGCCTCTGTGACCGCAATGAGGGCCGTTTCTGTGGAGTGGCCAGTCCGGAAGCCAGACTGATTGGGGTCTAGGAGGTCATTCTGTAAGAGATAAGCAGTAAGTTGGTTGGATACAGCACGTTCAAGTGTTTTAGAAAGGAAGGAGAGAAGAGAGACAGGGCGATAGTTGGCTATGACGGTGGGGTTCAGGGTTGGTTTCTTTTATGTGCGACTGGTGTGTTTGTTCTGTGAGGCGTATTCTTTGTATGGCTGCACTGACCACACCGTGACGGCCGTACCGTAAATTCGCGGGACGAATACACACACCCCTCATTTCTACTATTACCCTGCCCATACCTGTACCTCCCCTCCCCCCTCCCCCATGCTGCTATGATGCCCGATTTTCTCAAAGGGGATCAATACAGGAATATCTTATCTTATCTTATCTTAAGGTGCCGATGTGTCTGCCCGTCGTCTCAAGTGTCCCTCGGGGGTCAATCTGTCTCTAGGACCCCCGCCAAGCCGTGCGTTTGATACATGTGATCAACTGACCCGACGAATCCTCTCACAGACTGTGGTGTCTTTGTCCCAGAGATCAGAGGGACCTTGTCAGCGTGGGGGTGACATGTCCATCCTGATGGAAATATATAACTGCTATAACTGTCTGTTATAATATAATCAACTCTCTGCTGATACAAAACAAATTGTGGAAATCTTAAAGGAGCTTGAAGCCACATTCCCTTTCAATAGTAAACTCTATCAAACGATGACATGATCTGACATGAATGACATGAATGTATTAAACTGCCAGTGGTCTGTTGCTGTTTTCTAGCACTACTGCTGAACGTACTGTGGTGCAGTAAACCTGAACGTACTGTGGTACAGTAAACCTGAACGTACTGTGGTACAGTAAACCTACTGCTGAACGTACTGTGGTACAGTAAACCTACTGCTGAACGTACTGTGGTGCAGTAAACCTGAACGTACTGTGGTACAGTAAACCTACTGCTGAACGTACTGTGGTACAGTAAACCTGAACGTACTGTGGTACAGTAAACCTGAAGGTACTGTGGTACAGTAAACCTACTGCTGAACGTACTGTGGTACAGTAAACCTGAACGTACTGTGGTACAGTAAACCTGAACGTACTGTGGTACAGTAAACCTGAACGTACTGTGGTACAGTAAACATGAACGTACTGTGGTACAGTAAACATGAACGTAATGTGGTACAGTAAACATGAACGTACTGTGGTACAGTAAACATGAACGTACTGTGGTACAGTAAACATGAACGTACTGTGGTACAGTAAACCTGAACGTACTGTGGTACTGTAAACATGAACGTACTGTGGTACAGTAAACATGAACGTACTGTGGTACAGTAAACCTGAACGTACTGTGGTACAGTAAACCTACTGCTGAACGTACTGTGGTACAGTAAACCTACTGCTGAACGTACTGTGGTGCAGTAAACCTGAACGTACTGTGGTACAGTAAACCTACTGCTGAACGTACTGTGGTACAGTAAACCTGAAGGTACTGTGGTACAGTAAACCTACTGCTGAACGTACTGTGGTACAGTAAACCTGAATGTACTGTGGTACAGTAAACCTGAACGTACTGTGGTACAGTAAACCTGAACGTGCTGTGGTACAGTAAACATGAACGTACTGTGGTACAGTAAACCTGAACGTACTGTGGTACAGTAAACCTGAATGTACTGTGGTACAGTAAACGTACTGTGGTACAGTAAACCTGAACATACTGTGGTACAGTAAACCTGAACGTACTGTGGTACAGTAAACATGAACGTACTGTGGTACAGTAAACCTGAACGTACTGTGGTACAGTAAACATGAACATACTGTGGTACAGTAAACCTGAACGTACTGTGGTACAGTAAACATGAACGTACTGTGGTACAGTAAACATGAACGTACTGTGGTACAGTAAACCTGAAGGTACTGTGGTACAGTAAACCTGAACGTACTGTGGTACAGTAAACCTGAACGTACTGTGGTACAGTAAACCTGAACGTACTGTGGTACAGTAAACATGAACATGCTGTGGTACAGTAAACCTGAACGTACTGTGGTACAGTAAACCTGAACGTACTGTGGTACAGTAAACCTACTGCTGAACGTACTGTGGTACAGTAAACATGAACGTACTGTGGTACAGTAAACCTGAACGTACTGTGGTACAGTAAACCTGAACGTACTGTGGTACAGTAAACATGAACGTACTGTGGTACAGTAAACCTGAACGTACTGTGGTACAGTAAACCTGAACGTACTGTGGTACAGTAAACCTGAACGTACTGTGGTACAGTAAACCTGAACGTACTGTGGTACAGTAAACCTGAACGTACTGTGGTACAGTAAATCTGAACGTACTGTGGTACAGTAAACCTGAACATGCTGTGGTACAGTAAACCTGAACATGCTGTGGTACAGTAAACCTGAACATGCTGTGGTACAGTAAACCTGAACGTACTGTGGTACAGTAAACCTATCAGCACTGGTGAGCTGCACCTGGACCCGCTTGGGACGGCTCTGAGACTGAGGCAGAACCAGGGCCTAAATGAACCGAGTCGGGAGCTGAGCTCGAGCGGAGCGGCTCAGTGGACTGTTGCCAAAGACTTTTTATCAGATGAATGCATCCGCTACGAGAAACTGCACACCAAGAGGGGGGTGGGTGCCGTTGGCAGTTGTTTGGGGGCTGCCGGCGGAGAGAGATATGGGGGGGGGAGTGAGTGGGACGCGGTATCGTCGTAGGGCTAGTTAGAGATAGGGAACGGGGAAAATAGGTGCAAACCGGCCGCTCCCTGAAACCAATGGAAGGGGTGCTCTTGCCGCTGAAGAGTGGCCCCACTGTAATCACCAGGTGGACGTCCCTCTGGAGGCCCAACCTGAGCTCAGATCCCGGGGGAGGGGCTCGTCACCTGGGCAAGTGATGTGCCTTGTTAAGTGTAATCAGCAATATATATATAGAGCTGCACCATCAGTGAGGAGGAGGAGGAGGAGGAGGAGGAGGAGGAGGAGGAGGAGGAGGAGGAGGAGGAGGAGGAGGAGGAGGAGGAGGAGGAGGGTCTGAAGCTGTAGGGTGATAGCCGTGTTTCTGTTTGGGCCGCGCAGGCTCTTTACTGGTGTGGCAGGCCCGTGTTTTCATGATTTATCCAGGTACACTTTATCGCGTTAATTTGGAGTGTGGGAAACGGTTAATCCCCGGTACTCTGGTGGGAGGGCGAGTGGCAGCGGCACTGGGGAGCGGGCGTCCTGACCTCATGTGCTATGAGTTTTATAACAATAAAGTAAGAGGTGGTGTGTTCTGACCTCTGACCCCGGACCTTACCGGTGGTGGCAGTGATACCCGCTGATAGGCCCAGTTGTCAGTCCTCCCCTTAAAACCAATTTCTCGGGAACTCAGCATGTCTTTTTTTTACCATGCATATCTTGTGTCTTACCTATTTAATTGTTTCTATGATTATTTTTTTCTATGCCTATTTTATTATTGTATTTTCCACAATCAATGCGGGCATGACCACCCGCATTTCACTGTGTGCCCTGGTATGTAAATAAACCTCTTGATTCTTGATTCTTGATAAAAGGGTGGTTCTGGTTATTACACACATCAACATCTATTTGTATTGTTGGTCCTCACCTACCTAATAATAGAAAGACTAACCAAACAAACCAAAGCGTTGTGTTATAAATAATACCCCCATTCGATTACATGTGACAGCATCCACAGTAGAGTAGAATGCACTGAGTAGAGTGCAGAGAGCATTTGACTGAGTAGACGACAGCAACAAGAGTTCTCAGCGGACAACAGATACGGGGTATAAATCCATATGGTGGCGCTGGTGGAAAGGTGAGGGCATCACCAAAACACCGGGTGTCTTCCTCTTGGGGTCATGAATGTGCACCACAGTGCTTTTTTAGATAGTGTTCTCATTGTATGGCCTGAAGGTGGCATTAGAGGAAAGGTTGTGGGGTCATCAGTAGGTGACTTCTCCTTGGGGGTCTGGAGTGTGGATATCAGTCATCTGTTCGCTGTTCCCTAGTTCTGAAGAGAGGCTTGGTTTTTGTCAGTCCTTACCGATGTAGAAAGAAACCATACAGATAGGGGTGTAAAGGTACACGTATCCGTACCGAACCGTTTCAGTACTGGACCTTAGGTTCAGTGCGGCTGTGTACCGAACGAATACAACGGTATGTTTTTTTTTTTATCCACTTTTTCTCCCATTTTCTATATTTTTCTCCCATCCCAATTTCGTATCATCCAATTCAACCCTCCCCCGTCACGAACGCTGTTTCTTGCCTCCCACAAGCCGGCTGCAATGTGGACTAAGTCATACATAGCACGAGTCCCCTCCGGTACTTGAGGTAACAGCAGTCACATCTTTTCACCTGCGCAGCTCGATCTCTCAGTGGCGAGGAGTAACGCGTGGGAGGCTCACGCTGCCCCCGACACTTCCTGATTCTACTGCGCAGGCGCACCAACCGACCTGTAGGAGTCGCTGTCCACAACGCCCGATCCCCACCCATCAGTTTCCCACCCCCTAATACGGCCAATGTGTATTAGTATGAACGACCAGCTAAACTGAAAGCAATGTGGAGCGCTGGGCTCGAACAGGCGAGCCCAGCGTCTCTGCATTCGTGGCGAGCGCCTTGCCCACTACGCCACGTAGCCGCCCTGATACAACGGTATGTTAACCACTAACGACCGCCCACCAGGGGCTGTTTCTTTCACAATCTAATATAATTGAGCATTTTTTTTAACAAGTCGATTATTAATTTCAATATAGAATATTCGTTGACAGCCCTACAAGTACAATTAGTTACTGCACACTACATCACCCCTGAGTGGAACATGGAAAGCCAAACTTTCCCCCACTGTACCGAAAACTCGTACCGAACCGTGACTTCAAAACCGAGGTATGTACCGAACCATGGTTTTTGAATACCGTTACACCCCTACCTACAGAGGTACAACCCAAGTACTACGTTTTACTTCTGTAACTTACTTACTCTGCTTAAAAGTTATACGCCAACATTATGAGTCAGTCAAGAAGATAGATACCAATGTCCTCTCTGTGCATTCAGTAGAAAGCTATCTGGCTACAAGCTGAACTAGCTCAGCACAAATAAATTGTGGATACGGACCACTAGCCTAGCTTAAAACTCCGGGAGAGTTCTACTGGGTAACAGTGGCTCAGAAGGTAGAGCGATCGTCTGGTAATCAGAAGGTTCCCGGTTAGATTCCAGCTTCTCCCAGCGTGTTGAAGTCCTTGCATGGTTGCCTCCACCGTTGGTGTGTGAATGGGTGAATGTGAGGCATAAGTTGTAAAACACTTTGGATAAAAGTGCTGTATGAATGCAGTCCATTTAGCATCTCCTGGTCAGCCGAAGGGGGAACACCCAGGCCAAGGGCGATGTTAGGCTCAAAGAGATGTCAAGCTAGAATGTGTGTATCTACTAGGGCTCACGTTTTTCTATTTTAAGGTCACAATTTGATTTTTGATTTGAAACAGTGACTTACAGGATAAATCAATGCCTCCAGGTGGCGGTGTATACGCATGAGAAAAGTCGATATCCCCGACACAGAAGATCAGATGGTGTCGATGCGGAACAGGATGTTCTATATAATCTATAAATGAGCTTACTAGTTTGCAGACAGGGCTGCTCTCACCTCCCTTTGACCCGTCTGGGACATAGCGCCACTATAATAAGACTGCATTTAAACCAGTATCTTCCGCATGGGTTAAGCCAAAGAGGGAACCTCAATTTCTGGCTGCGGGAGATGACAGGGCTGCACTTTGAGACCTGTGTTGCTTAAGGCCCTTTCTCTGTAAAAAGAGCAACCCACCAACCCTCCAACCATCCAACCTTCCATACCAGGGCCCTCATGCATCAACGTGGACTTTGAACTTGACCTACTTCCACACGTAAGCACGGAATGTAGAACTAGCGTACGCACAGGGAAGTCGGCATTCATCACACGTGCGTACGCAGGCTCTATGGTCCTCCGTGTTGATGAATACCACTTTGTTCTACCGTCAATGCTCGTGCATGATTATCCATATATGGTCATGAAAATGAGGAAACACCCCCCATGGGATGTGAAATAATGGACCGACCCGAGCGGGACTCCGAGAAACTCCACGGAGAATTCACTGCTGTCGAACCAAGAAGACACTATCGCGTATTGTGGGATAAATAAAAGGCGGATTTGTAAACGGTGATGTCAGATATCAACGGCTCCCTAAGACCATTGCTGCAATTCTGCCTGGACAGCTCAAAATACTAATAAAGACCGTTCGTTGACCACTGTTTGGTGTTGGTTGTGTGTCATTATAACCGTGCTTGTAATATGAATGCCTTTATTAGTTGTGTTCGATTGGCTATATGATTTTTAGATGCATCTATTTTGTTGTCGGCTAATAAAGACCGCGCTGGAATATGACTGCCTTTTCCCGTGTTGTTTGATTAATACCCCATGGATTAAAGTTCTCCTCAATTTTATTCCAAATCGCGATGGATCTCCCGTCAATTTTCTACCTGCTGCATATGATTTCTAGAGGCATACTACAATCTATTTTGATGTCAGTATTGGGTAGCCTATATAAACAATATAATACGAGAGCATATACAAGAACAATGAATCTCACTGCATGTATGATAGCCTGCCTTTCAATACATGAACTTGAATCCCATCATATACATAGTCTGTCCACTATAGTGTCATTGCAATGCGTTTTCTATTCTTTCTTATACAGTAAAAAGGGGGAAGAACACTATATTAATATGACTTGTATTCTGCTTACAGCTTCGAAGTTCCACTTGTTTCGTTTAACGTAAAGCCTTTTAAATATAATCAAAACGTTCCCGTGTTTCTGCGGTCTGCGCAGAATAATAACGAGTTGAGCTTTATGATTTATGATGAATTGAAAATGGGGGACCCTGATGTAAACAAGACGAAAGTTGGTCTGCATCCCCAATTAACAATTGTATGTACTGAGCTGTACTGTACTGTACCCATTCTGCAATCTGTTAATAAACTTTTCAATCAATCAATCAATCAAGCTACGCGGAGCGCAGTCAGTCAGTAGCCTACTTATATATTCCGATAACGCTATATAAACCATGCTGCATTCATTCTGAGAGAAAGATCTATTATTCCAAATGCTATTTATAGGGTTTTGACCATAATTACACTACTGTTGCTATTTTACAATGAACTATAATGAACTACGGTTCGTACAGAACGTGCCAGTGTTATTATGCACAGAAGCTCATTTCCTTGTTGTAATAATATATTCTACCACTGGGCGCTAGGTACGCCAGGTCTGAAAAGTGCGTAGATGTACGCACAAAGTCAAGTTCAAGTTGAAGTTGATGAATCCCACTCTTTGCTTAGAAATGATCGTACGCACAGGGTAAGCACAGATCTGTGCGTAGAACACGTTGATGCATGAGGGCCCAGGTCTGTTGCAGTGAAATCTATCCTTTTGGAAATTCATAAAAGATAAAATTGGAAAGTTGAATTTGTAGCCTTTTTGATCGTCACCACACTCAACCTGTAGTGGCTTCTTGTAGGTCAACCAGGTAGTCTTTAACACGCACATTCCAAAAAATCCAAAACGAGATCCAAGGTATTATGAATTAAATTATAGATTTATTTTAAGCATCTAAATAAAACACCAAAAGAAAGATTCCAATACTCATAAATAATAGTATTCTAACACTGATGTGGTTTAAAGAAAAATATATGACCTGGCACCTTCACCAAACATTTTTACCATGCCTAGGCCTTCTCTTCCTGCTCATTAAACCACCTGAGATTCCAAGAGTCCCCGCCCCCCACTCTCAACATGCACTACCGGCCTTTGGATACTAGGTGGGGTAAATGACTACAGAGGGGCAGAAACAAAATGTAAACAAATGATAGATACAATAAGAACACAATAGAATGGCTCCAACATGCCGGCCCCTAATTGCCAAGCAAGGCAATTATCAATAGAAAAGGAGCCCATATAATATAAGCAGCAATTACCATGAAAACTAGTTTATATATATATTCTTTTTTACAGGTTTTCAAAGTCCATGCGTTTCTTGCTCTTCTTGAGAGTGTGCATTGTTCAATGATCGGTGTCAATCAGTATGTGTGTAGGTGTCGATGAGTCCGCTGATTCAATGTCAAGATGTTGCTTCTTCCAGGAGCAAACAAAGCTTGGTGATAGGTCTCTCCAATATGCCGCTCTTTGTTTTAACTCGAACACGACGAACCAGACCTCTGGAGTCTGGCATGGTGTCAATGATTCGTCCCATCAGCCATGAGTTGCGTGGAGCTGAGCTGTCCACTATGAGTACCAAGTCTCCAGGGCTTAAACTCCTTTTTATGCTGTTCCACTTTTGGCGTTGCTGCATTATAGGAAGATACTCAGATGTCCATCTTTTCCAGAAGAGGTTTGCGAGATACTGCACTTGCCTCCATCTCCTCCGAGCATACGAATCTTCTTGGGTGAACAGACCTGGAGGTAAGATTGGTTTACCCTTGAGCTGAATAAGATGGTTTGGTGTAAGAGGCTCAAGGTCATTTGGGTCATCTGAGACTGAAGTAATTGGACGATCATTGTGAATGGCTTCCACCTCACATAAGGCTGTCTGCAGAGCTTCATCATCAATGGTTTGCTGTGTCAGGACGGATTGAAGGACACTCTTTACTTGACGAATGAGCCGCTCCCAAACCCCCCCGTGGTGGGCTCCGTGAGGAGGATTGAATTTCCACTTTATACCATCCTGTAGCATTACCCTTTGAATCTTGTCTTGCTTCAATTGCTTCAAGGCTTCTTTTAGCTCACGATTAGAGCTGATGAAGTTGGTGCCATTATCTGACGTTATCTCTAGCACTTGTCCTCTTCTACATATGAATCGCCGAAGGGCACTAATGCAAGAGTCTGTGTCCAGGGAGTGAGCCATTTCAAGATGAACAGCTCTGCAGGTCAGGCATGTAAATATTACACCATACCTTTTCACAGTGGATCTTCCTCTCTTAACCTCGATAGGTCCGAAATAATCCACTCCTACATGCGTGAAAGGAGGTAGGTCTGGAGAGATTCTGTTTGTGGGAAGATCAGCCATCTTCTGTTCTCCCACCTTTACATGTTTGCGTCGACAGATTACACATTTCCGGATAACAGTTCTTGCTGCAGAATTTGCACAGATAATCCAATATTTCCGTCGCAACCTGGACAGCATGTGATTTCTTCCACTGTGTCCTACCAGCTTGTGTATGTGACAAAGGATCAGTTTTGAAACATGACTGTCCTTGGGAAGGATGGCTGGGTGTTTAACTTCCTCGGGTAAGGCAGACTTGCTGAGCCTTCCACCTACCCTCAGAACTCCGTTCACCAACACTGGATCCAGTCTGTACAATGGGCTGGTTTTCTTTACTGTGCCCGTTCTCAGTGCAGCAATCTCTTCAGAAAAATTCTGACCTTGGACAAAGCATATGACTGCCTCCTCTGCTTGGACCATGTCATCAACTGAAAGACCTGCAAATTTACCTTGCTGCTGCGTGTAATCAACTTGTCCAAGTGTCTTTTGTGCGCTTTTTCTTTCTTGGCATTGCAATTGAAGCATCTTTTTAACTTTCAGCATCCATGCCACAGCTACTTTGAGGTCATACCATGATGAGAAGTGATTAATGAGTTTCCATGTGGCAGCTTCGTCTTTGTTTATGACTGTACTGTAGACAGAGACATCTTTTTTCACCTCAGGATCGTCAACAGAAACAGCATCAATCTCTTCAGGAGATCTTGGCCAATGTGATTCAGGGCCTGAGAGGAATCCCGGGCCTTGGATCCACCTTTTTGACTTCAAGAAAGCATCAACTCGCAGACCACGAGAGGCCTCATCAGCAGGGTTTAACTTAGAGCAGATGTATCTCCATTGAGATGGCTTTGACAGATCTGTGATGGTGGCCACTCTGTTTGCTACAAAGGTCTGGAATCTTTTAGTTCTGTTAGAGATGTACTTCAGGACAGTCATGCTGTCAGACCAGAAGACTGATTCATCAAGTTGAAACTGTAGTTCACGTCTTAGCATCTTGTCCATACGAACAGCCAAGACTGCGGCTGTAAGCTCAAGTCTTGGAATGGTAGTCTGCTTTAACGGAGACACTCTAGCTTTCCCCATGACGAAGGCAGTATGTATGTCATCCTTGTCACTTGTGAAGCGAAGGTAGGTCACTGTCCCATACCCTGCTTCACTGGCATCACAGAAATGATGTAACTGGGCTGTCTTTATCTCAAAGTCTCTTGGTAGGAAACATCTGTCCACATAGAATGCATCCAGCTGGGGCAATTCAGTTTGCCATCTACGCCACTGTTGAGCAATCGTGTCTGGAACGTCTGCATCCCAGCCACATCCGATCCTACACAAATTCTGTAGAATTATCTTGGCAGTTAGTATGACTGGAGACAGAAATCCCAGGGGATCGTACACAGAGCTGACAACTGAGAGGATGCCTCGTCTTGTAGTGGGCTGTTCTTTTACTGCCATGTTGAAGTTGAACGTGTCAAGTTCAATGTTCCATTGGGCTCCTAGAGCTCTTTCCATAGGGAGACTCTCCCTATCCAAGTCAAGGTTTTTTACCTCTTTGGCCTTGTCCTCTTCAGGAATCCGAGAGAGTACAGAGCGACAATTGCTTATCCATTTGGTCAGCTTGAATCCTCCCTTGGAACACACCTCCTTGAGGCCTTGATACAGTGACAAGGCCTGACCTTCGGTTTTGACAGACTTCAAACAGTCATCCACATAAAAGTTCTCTTTGATGGTATTGATTACCTCCTGTGGAAAGTCATCCTGATTGTCATCCGCGGTCTTCCTCAGTGCGAAGGTGGCACAGCTTGGAGAGGATACGGCACCGAACAGGTGCACAGTCATTCTGTACTCAACAAGCTCTTGGCTGATGTCACCATTAGGCCACCAGAGGAAACGCAGCAGGTCAACATCTTCATCTGCTACCTTTACCTGGTGGAACATTCCTTCCACGTCAGCCATGAGGGCAATTTGACTCTGGCGAAAACGGAGGAGCATGCCGATGAGGGAGTTTGTTAAATCAGGTCCTTGGAGAAGCTCTTGATTCAGGGATGCACCCCGGAAAGATGAGGCACAATCAAACACAACACGAATTCTTTTCTTTCTTGGATGGTAAACTGCGTGATGTGGAATGTACCACACTTTCCCGTCGTCACGTTTTACTTGCTCTTGGGGAACCATTTCAGCATATCCTTTGTCGATAACATCCTGAAGAAAGCCTTTGTACTCCTCAAAGAATGTGTTATTCTTTTTGAACTTTTTCAAGAGGTGCAGTGCTCGCTGCTCCGCCAATGGGCGATTATTAGGCATCTTTACATCCTTCTTCCGAAAGGGTAGTTTCAAATGATAGTGCCCATCTTTTAGCATAGCAGAGCTGGACACAATCTGCATGAACTCTTGGTCTTCCATCGACATCTCGCTTTTGTCTGTATCATGCTGCTCTAGAAAGTCTTGATTATACTGCTTGATTAGCAGTTCCTCCACTCTTTCAATGGATGTACGGTTGACACTAATGCTAGGATGACCACATTCATCCAGGCCGATGTTATCATGGAGTGGCCCATTGACCACCCATCCAAGGAGAGTCTTTATAGCGTAAGGCCCATTACCTTCACTGCTGACGATTCTCCATGGTTCCAAAGCCTTAGGTGTGTTGACACCAATCAGTAGCTCAACATCGGCATCAATTTGCATTAACTCAACATCCATTAGATATGGCCACTGTCGGATATCGTCTTCTGTAGGAATGTTGTCCTTTGTGACAGGAATGCTTTGTTGAGTATAGCATTCTGGCAATTGCAGGAAAGAATCACTCTCAAGAGCAGCCACTTCTAGTCCAGAAACTTTAAAACTGGGAACAAGCCTTGACTGCCTGGTATCTTGGCCCATTGTTGTCAGAAGTATCTCCACCTTTTTTCCTGTAGCATTTAGCTTCGTCATCAACTTTTCAGTACAAAATGTACCGGTGCTTCCATTGTCCAGAAAGGCATATGTGTGCACAATCTTGCTTCCTTTCGAGAGCTTTACCTGAACTGGTACGATGGCAAGCGCACATTCTTTGTTACCGGCCCCAGTAGAGCCGCTGATATCTAGAGAGACCATTGCACTGGTTACTGGAGCTTTGTCTTTGGTGGCTTCTTTGGAAACATTTACCCCTGCTTGCATGCTTCCTTTATTTTCAATTTCTCTGTGCAACAGAGTGGGGTGGTTTCGCTGGCATTGTTGACAGGTCATGCGCTTCTGACAGTTCTTGCTCATATGTCCCCTTGTGAGACATCCAAAACACAGTCCTTTGCTTCTGAGAAACTCAACTTTCTCCTTGTTTGGTCTGTGTTTCAACTTCTGACCGAATTCCAATGCATGCCCATTATCACAAAAAGTGCGGCGTTTTTTAGAAGCATCCACTATGTTGTCCTGTTCTTTGTTTCTAGTCAGGCTTGACTCCACAACTTTTTCTGGTATAGCAGTTATCTTTGTTGCAAAACTGCTCCCTCTGCTGGGCGGTTTAGCTTTTTGCATTGAGTCTGTATACTTAGGCTTTGTACCTGGTTTTTGAGTTGCAAAGTCTTGAATGTCCCCAAAGACTGGGTCCAATGCTATTCTGGCTTGCTTCTCCACAAACTTTACTAGATCTCCAAACCTGGCTCTTCTTTCGTATCTTTCCTGAAAGTCACACACGGCTGATCTCCATTTATCACGGAGCTTGAATGGTAACTTTGAGACAATGGTTCTGAGATGCGTTGGATTTTCCAACTCCATCATGTGCTCCATATCCTGCATTGTATTACAACAGCCTCTCAAAAACAGTGCATAGGAACGCAAACCATTACCATCTTCTGCTCTAAGGACTGGCCAGCTCAGGGCTTTATCCATATAGGCAGTTGTTATTTTCATCTCATTGCCAAAGTTTAACTGAAGCTGTTGTCTTGCTTTGTTGTATCCTCTTGTAGGATCCATGTGTAAACAGCTGCGAATGAGTTCTCTCGGTTGGCCTGTTGTGTACTGCTCCAAATAGTAAAGTCTGTCTTGCATGTTATCGGTTTTACTCTCAATCCCATGTTGGAAGGCTTTAATGAATGACCTATAATGAAGTGGGTCACCACTAAACACTGGTATGTCTCTTGTTGGCAGTAGAGAGCTCTGCTGTTGCTTTATCAGGAATTGAGTGATGTCATTTTGTCTTTGGATAGCATTAGCAAGAGCATTCTGGTTATTGTTCACATCATCCTGTCTGTAACCTGCTCTTTGAGAGTCAAATACATTGGCACCTGCTGTATTGGTCAATGGTGTTTGTCTCAAGCTTGTATGCAGAGCAGGAGAATGGGGCCTTGATTTGCAAAGACTTGGTCTCCCTTTTGGAATCATGTATTCAGTGGCATTGGATACATCCTGTAATGCTGGAGGATGTTTCTGTGTTAACGATGGTTTGTATTCATGAAAATTATTTTGCTCACTTCCATTCCAACTTGCTTTGCCATCCAGTGATGTTCTTATTCTTGCCCGAGCAAGAGAGGATTTTTCACCCTCTTCCAGTTCCAGGATCTTTATTTTTGCAATTGAAGCAGCCAGCTCAGCTTCAATTTCCAGTGCTTCTCTTTGTGATTTTAGTCTGGATTCTTCCATATCAAGCATGTGTTTCCTTTGCAAGATTGCAGCTTTAGCCTCCAAAGCAGCATGCTCAGCCTTTGCTCTTAGTCTAGCAGATGATGCTTTTGATGTTATGGATGCATGTGTCTTTGTGCTAGAAACAGCAGAGATGCTGTCATGGGGATGGATCATGGCCTGTAGGTTTGAATCCTCTTTCAACTTTACAGCACATTCTGATGTAACATCAACATTTAAACCCAAATTACTTGGCAAGTCATGGTCATCGGCATCCTTATCATCAAACTCCAGCACACCATGCAACCACATGTTAACTTGACTAAGAAAGTCTTTGAAATCCAAGAGCTTTGGTTCAAACCAGCTGGCATGATCAGCCTCTTTTTCCTCTTCAGGCAACATGTACTGCACAGCCACTTGCATCTCCATAAATGTTGACAACATATCATTGAACATGCAAACATGATAGTCCATATCATCTTTCTTGTCTTTTTTCATGAGTGTGATGATTTCATTCTTTTTCTTTGTCAACATGCCCAGCCTACTTCGCCGAGTGCCAATCAACTTCCATAACATTTCCTCATGACTGGGTTTAGCAGCATCGGCCATTTTGATTTCCAGTCACAGCTCTTTGTTCCAAACATCCAATTCAATACAGCATTTCCAGTGAGGCTTTACTTGTAAATCCATTCACAGTTGTGACATCATGATTCTGTGACATTTGTGACATTTGCTTCCAACAACAGATGACTTGTAGACAGTAGATGAGCATCTTTGTTTCTTCATTAACTTGATTTACTTGTAAATTAATTCACAGTTGTGACATCATGATCTCCATTGAGCTTCAAAACACTTGCTGTTAACAACAGATGAATGGTAGACAGTAGATGAGCATCTTTGGTTCTTCATTAACTTGATTTACTCACTGTTTTCATTGTTGTCCTTGATTTACTCACTGTTTTCATTGTTGTCTGTATTGTTCCAAGTTCAACTCCATTGTGTGGAATTCCATCTATGGTAGGATTTTTCTTTAAACTTTAATGTAGTGGCTTCTTGTAGGTCAACCAGGTAGTCTTTAACATGCACATTCCAAAAAATCCAAAACGAGATCCAAGGTATTATGAATTAAATTATAGATTTATTTTAAGCATCTAAATAAAACACCAAAAGAAAGATTCCAATACTCATAAATAATAGTATTCTAACACTGATGTGGTTTAAAGAAAAATATATGACCTGGCACCTTCACCAAACATTTTTACCATGCCTAGGCCTTCTTTTCCTGCTCATTAAACCACCTGAGATTCCAAGAGTCCCCGCCCCCCACTCTCAACATGCACTACCGGCCTTTGGATACTAGGTGGGGTAAATGACTACAGAGGGGCAGAAACAAAATGTAAACAAATGATAGATACAATAAGAACACAATAGAATGGCTCCAACACAACCTATTGCATGATTCCATTCTCGAGTTACAAGACGAAACATCCGGCGAGCATCATTTGACCGTTCGGATAAGTGACCACGTACTGAACTGACCAGTCACCGCTGATGGCGAAAAATTATTGACCACCATTGTAGCCAAGGAGCGTCTGCTCTGAAAGCGATCCCAGACGAGTGCTGACAGTGGGGGAAGGTGACACAAGAAGACAAAGACGTCCATTTGACTAGAGCATCAAAATAATGGCAGCGGGTGACCATTTTGGATAATCATGCAGAATTTGTACTAAAGCGCCACACAAAGTCAACATAGAGCTAACGCTAGCCGTCTGGTTCAGCCTCTAAAGCACCACACAACGTCAACACAGAGCTAATGCTAGCTGTCTGGTTCAGCCTCTAAAGCACCACACAACGTCAACATAGAGCTAACGCTAGCCGTCTGGTTCAGCCTCTAAAGCACCACACAACGTCAACACAGAGCTAACGCTAGCCGCCTGGTTCAGCCTCTAAAGCACCACACAATGTCAACACAGAGCTAACGCTAGCTGTCTGGTTCAGCCACTAAAGCACCACACAACGTCAACACAGAGCTAACGCTAGCTGTCTGGTTCAGCCTCTAAAGCACCACACAACGTCAACACAGAGCTAACGCTAGCTGTCTGGTTCAGCCGCTAAAGCACCACACAACGTCAACACAGAGCTAACGCTAGCTGTCTGGTTCAGCCTCTAAAGCACCACACAACGTCAACACAGAGCTAACGCTAGCTGTCTGGTTCAGCCGCTAAAGCACCACACAACGTCAACACAGAGCTAACGCTAGCTGCCTGGTTCAGCCTCTAAAGCACCACACAACGTCAACACAGAGCTAACGCTAGCCGCCTGGTTCAGCCTCTAAAGCACCACACAACATCAACACAGAGCTGACGCTAGCCGCCTGGTTCAGCCTCTAAAGCACCACACAACGTCAACACAGAGCTAACGCTAGCTGTCTGGTTCAGCCTCTAAAGCACCACACAACGTCAACATAGAGCTAACGCTAGCCGTCTGGTTCAGCCTCTAAAGCACCACACAACGTCAACACAGAGCTAACGCTAGCTGCCTGGTTCAGCCACTAAAGCACCACACAACGTCAACACAGAGCTAACGCTAGCTGTCTGGTTCAGCCTCTAAAGCACCACACAATGTCAACACAGAGCTAACGCTAGCTGTCTGGTTCAGCCACTAAAGCACCACACAACGTCAACACAGAGCTAACGCTAGCTGTCTGGTTCAGCCTCTAAAGCACCACACAACGTCAACACAGAGCTAACGCTAGCTGTCTGGTTCAGCCGCTAAAGCACCACACAACGTCAACACAGAGCTAACGCTAGCTGTCTGGTTCAGCCTCTAAAGCACCACACAACGTCAACACAGAGCTAACGCTAGCTGTCTGGTTCAGCCGCTAAAGCACCACACAACGTCAACACAGAGCTAACGCTAGCTGCCTGGTTCAGCCTCTAAAGCACCACACAAAGTCAACACAAAGCTAACGCTAGCTGTCTGGTTCAGCCTCTAAAGCACCACACAACGTCAACACAGAGCTAACGCTAGCTGTCTGGTTCAGCCTCAAAAGCACCACACAACATCAACACAGAGCTGACGCTAGCCGCCTGGTTCAGCCTCTAAAGCACCACACAACGTCAACACAGAGCTAACGCTAGCTGTCTGGTTCAGCCTCTAAAGCACCACACAACGTCAACATAGAGCTAACGCTAGCCGTCTGGTTCAGCCTCTAAAGCACCACACAACGTCAACACAGAGCTAACGCTAGCCGCCTGGTTCAGCCTCTAAAGCACCACACAATGTCAACACAGAGCTAACGCTAGCTGTCTGGTTCAGCCACTAAAGCACCACACAACGTCAACACAGAGCTAACGCTAGCTGCCTGGTTCAGCCACTAAAGCACCACACAACGTCAACACAGAGCTAACGCTAGCTGCCTGGTTCAGCCTCTAAAGCACCACACAACGTCAACACAGAGCTAACGCTAGCTGCCTGGTTCAGCCACTAAAGCACCACACAACGTCAACACAGAGCTAACGCTAGCTGCCTGGTTCAGCCTCTAAAGCACCACACAACGTCAACACAGAGCTAACGCTAGCTGTCTGGTTCAGCCACTAAAGCACCACACAACGTCAACACAGAGCTAACGCTAGCCGCCTGGTTCAGCCTCTAAAGCACCACACAACGTCAACACAGAGCTAACGCTAGCCGCCTGGTTCAGCCTCTAAAGCACCACACAACGTCAACACAGAGCTAACGCTAGCTGCCTGGTTCAGCCACTAAAGCACCACACAACGTCAACACAGAGCTAACGCTAGCTGCCTGGTTCAGCCTCTAAAGCACCACACAACGTCAACACAGAGCTAACGCTAGCTGTCTGGTTCAGCCACTAAAGCACCACACAACGTCAACACAGAGCTAACGCTAGCTGTCTGGTTCAGCCTCTAAAGCACCACACAATGTCAACACAGAGCTAACGCTAGCTGTCTGGTTCAGCCTCAAAAGCACCACACAACATCAACACAGAGCTGACGCTAGCCGCCTGGTTCAGCCTCTAAAGCACCACACAACGTCAACACAGAGCTAACGCTAGCTGTCTGGTTCAGCCTCTAAAGCACCACACAACGTCAACATAGAGCTAACGCTAGCCGTCTGGTTCAGCCTCTAAAGCACCACACAACGTCAACACAGAGCTAACGCTAGCCGCCTGGTTCAGCCTCTAAAGCACCACACAATGTCAACACAGAGCTAACGCTAGCCGCCTGGTTCAGCCTCTAAAGCACCACACAACGTCAACACAGAGCTAACGCTAGCTGCCTGGTTCAGCCACTAAAGCACCACACAACGTCAACACAGAGCTAACGCTAGCTGCCTGGTTCAGCCTCTAAAGCACCACACAACGTCAACACAGAGCTAATGCTAGCTGTCTGGTTCAGCCACTAAAGCACCACACAACGTCAACACAGAGCTAACGCTAGCTGCCTGGTTCAGCCACTAAAGCACCACACAACGTCAACACAGAGCTAACGCTAGCTGCCTGGTTCAGCCTCTAAAGCACCACACAACGTCAACACAGAGCTAATGCTAGCCGTCTGGTTCAGCCTCTAAAGCACCACACAACGTCAACACAGAGCTAACGCTAGCCGTCTGGTTCAGACACTAAAGCACCACAGAACGTCAACACAGAGCTAACGCTAGCTGTCTGGTTCAGCCACTAAAGCACCACACAACGTCAACACAGAGCTAACGCTAGCTGTCTGGTTCAGCCTCTAAAGCACCACACAACGTCAACACAGAGCTAACGCTAGCTGCCTGGTTCAGCCACTAAAGCACCACACAACGTCAACACAGAGCTAACGCTAGCTGCCTGGTTCAGCCTCTAAAGCACCACACAACGTCAACACAGAGCTAACGCTAGCTGTCTGGTTCAGCCACTAAAGCACCACACAACGTCAACACAGAGCTAACGCTAGCCGCCTGGTTCAGCCTCTAAAGCACCACACAACGTCAACACAGAGCTAACGCTAGCCGCCTGGTTCAGCCTCTAAAGCACCACACAACGTCAACACAGAGCTAACGCTAGCTGCCTGGTTCAGCCACTAAAGCACCACACAACGTCAACACAGAGCTAACGCTAGCTGCCTGGTTCAGCCTCTAAAGCACCACACAACGTCAACACAGAGCTAACGCTAGCTGTCTGGTTCAGCCACTAAAGCACCACACAACGTCAACACAGAGCTAACGCTAGCTGCCTGGTTCAGCCACTAAAGCACCACACAACGTCAACACAGAGCTAACGCTAGCTGCCTGGTTCAGCCTCTAAAGCACCACACAACGTCAACACAGAGCTAATGCTAGCCGTCTGGTTCAGCCTCTAAAGCACCACACAACGTCAACACAGAGCTAACGCTAGCCGTCTGGTTCAGACACTAAAGCACCACAGAACGTCAACACAGAGCTAACGCTAGCTGTCTGGTTCAGCCGCTAAAGCACCACACAACGTCAACACAGAGCTAACGCTAGCTGTCTGGTTCAGCCTCTAAAGCACCACACAACGTCAACACAGAGCTAACGCTAGCTGTCTGGTTCAGCCACTAAAGCACCACACAACGTCAACACAGAGCTAACGCTAGCCGCCTGGTTCAGCCTCTAAAGCACCACACAACGTCAACACAGAGCTAACGCTAGCCGCCTGGTTCAGCCTCTAAAGCACCACACAACGTCAACACAGAGCTAACGCTAGCTGCCTGGTTCAGCCACTAAAGCACCACACAACGTCAACACAGAGCTAACGCTAGCCGCCTGGTTCAGCCTCTAAAGCACCACACAACGTCAACACAGAGCTAACGCTAGCCGCCTGGTTCAGCCTCTAAAGCACCACACAACGTCAACACAGAGCTAACGCTAGCTGCCTGGTTCAGCCACTAAAGCACCACACAACGTCAACACAGAGCTAACGCTAGCTGCCTGGTTCAGCCTCTAAAGCACCACACAACGTCAACACAGAGCTAATGCTAGCTGTCTGGTTCAGCCACTAAAGCACCACACAACGTCAACACAGAGCTAACGCTAGCTGCCTGGTTCAGCCACTAAAGCACCACACAACGTCAACACAGAGCTAACGCTAGCTGCCTGGTTCAGCCTCTAAAGCACCACACAACGTCAACACAGAGCTAATGCTAGCCGTCTGGTTCAGCCTCTAAAGCACCACACAACGTCAACACAGAGCTAACGCTAGCCGTCTGGTTCAGACACTAAAGCACCACAGAACGTCAACACAGAGCTAACGCTAGCTGTCTGGTTCAGCCACTAAAGCACCACACAACGTCAACACAGAGCTAACGCTAGCTGTCTGGTTCAGCCTCTAAAGCACCACACAACGTCAACACAGAGCTAACGCTAGCTGCCTGGTTCAGCCACTAAAGCACCACACAACGTCAACACAGAGCTAACGCTAGCTGCCTGGTTCAGCCTCTAAAGCACCACACAACGTCAACACAGAGCTAACGCTAGCTGTCTGGTTCAGCCACTAAAGCACCACACAACGTCAACACAGAGCTAACGCTAGCCGCCTGGTTCAGCCTCTAAAGCACCACACAACGTCAACACAGAGCTAACGCTAGCCGCCTGGTTCAGCCTCTAAAGCACCACACAACGTCAACACAGAGCTAACGCTAGCTGCCTGGTTCAGCCACTAAAGCACCACACAACGTCAACACAGAGCTAACGCTAGCTGCCTGGTTCAGCCTCTAAAGCACCACACAACGTCAACACAGAGCTAACGCTAGCTGTCTGGTTCAGCCACTAAAGCACCACACAACGTCAACACAGAGCTAACGCTAGCTGCCTGGTTCAGCCACTAAAGCACCACACAACGTCAACACAGAGCTAACGCTAGCTGCCTGGTTCAGCCTCTAAAGCACCACACAACGTCAACACAGAGCTAATGCTAGCCGTCTGGTTCAGCCTCTAAAGCACCACACAACGTCAACACAGAGCTAACGCTAGCCGCCTGGTTCAGCCTCTAAAGCACCACACAACGTCAACACAGAGCTAACGCTAGCTGTCTGGTTCAGCCTCTAAAGCACCACACAACGTCAACACAGAGCTAACGCTAGCTGTCTGGTTCAGCCACTAAAGCACCACACAACGTCAACACAGAGCTAACGCTAGCCGCCTGGTTCAGCCTCTAAAGCACCACACAACGTCAACACAGAGCTAACGCTAGCCGCCTGGTTCAGCCTCTAAAGCACCACACAACGTCAACACAGAGCTAACGCTAGCTGCCTGGTTCAGCCACTAAAGCACCACACAACGTCAACACAGAGCTAACGCTAGCCGCCTGGTTCAGCCTCTAAAGCACCACACAACGTCAACACAGAGCTAACGCTAGCCGCCTGGTTCAGCCTCTAAAGCACCACACAACGTCAACACAGAGCTAACGCTAGCTGCCTGGTTCAGCCACTAAAGCACCACACAACGTCAACACAGAGCTAACGCTAGCTGCCTGGTTCAGCCTCTAAAGCACCACACAACGTCAACACAGAGCTAATGCTAGCTGTCTGGTTCAGCCACTAAAGCACCACACAACGTCAACACAGAGCTAACGCTAGCTGCCTGGTTCAGCCACTAAAGCACCACACAACGTCAACACAGAGCTAACGCTAGCTGCCTGGTTCAGCCTCTAAAGCACCACACAACGTCAACACAGAGCTAATGCTAGCCGTCTGGTTCAGCCTCTAAAGCACCACACAACGTCAACACAGAGCTAACGCTAGCCGTCTGGTTCAGACACTAAAGCACCACAGAACGTCAACACAGAGCTAACGCTAGCTGTCTGGTTCAGCCACTAAAGCACCACACAACGTCAACACAGAGCTAACGCTAGCTGTCTGGTTCAGCCTCTAAAGCACCACACAACGTCAACACAGAGCTAACGCTAGCTGCCTGGTTCAGCCACTAAAGCACCACACAACGTCAACACAGAGCTAACGCTAGCTGCCTGGTTCAGCCTCTAAAGCACCACACAACGTCAACACAGAGCTAACGCTAGCTGTCTGGTTCAGCCACTAAAGCACCACACAACGTCAACACAGAGCTAACGCTAGCCGCCTGGTTCAGCCTCTAAAGCACCACACAACGTCAACACAGAGCTAACGCTAGCCGCCTGGTTCAGCCTCTAAAGCACCACACAACGTCAACACAGAGCTAACGCTAGCTGCCTGGTTCAGCCACTAAAGCACCACACAACGTCAACACAGAGCTAACGCTAGCTGCCTGGTTCAGCCTCTAAAGCACCACACAACGTCAACACAGAGCTAACGCTAGCTGTCTGGTTCAGCCACTAAAGCACCACACAACGTCAACACAGAGCTAACGCTAGCTGCCTGGTTCAGCCACTAAAGCACCACACAACGTCAACACAGAGCTAACGCTAGCTGCCTGGTTCAGCCTCTAAAGCACCACACAACGTCAACACAGAGCTAATGCTAGCCGTCTGGTTCAGCCTCTAAAGCACCACACAACGTCAACACAGAGCTAACGCTAGCCGTCTGGTTCAGACACTAAAGCACCACAGAACGTCAACACAGAGCTAACGCTAGCTGTCTGGTTCAGCCGCTAAAGCACCACACAACGTCAACACAGAGCTAACGCTAGCTGTCTGGTTCAGCCTCTAAAGCACCACACAACGTCAACACAGAGCTAACGCTAGCTGCCTGGTTCAGCCTCTAAAGCACCACACAACGTCAACACAGAGCTAACGCTAGCCGCCTGGTTCAGCCTCTAAAGCACCACACAACGTCAACACAGAGCTAACGCTAGCTGCCTGGTTCAGCCACTAAAGCACCACACAATGTCAACACAGAGCTAACGCTAGCTGCCTGGTTCAGCCTCTAAAGCACCACACAACGTCAACACAGAGCTAACGCTAGCTGTCTGGTTCAGCCACTAAAGCACCACACAACGTCAACACAGAGCTAACGCTAGCCGCCTGGTTCAGCCTCTAAAGCACCACACAACGTCAACACAGAGCTAACGCTAGCCGCCTGGTTCAGCCTCTAAAGCACCACACAACGTCAACACAGAGCTAACGCTAGCCGCCTGGTTCAGCCTCTAAAGCACCACACAACGTCAACACAGAGCTAACGCTAGCTGCCTGGTTCAGCCACTAAAGCACCACACAACGTCAACACAGAGCTAACGCTAGCCGTCTGGTTCAGACACTAAAGCACCACAGAACGTCAACACAGAGCTAACGCTAGCTGTCTGGTTCAGCCGCTAAAGCACCACACAACGTCAACACAGAGCTAACGCTAGCTGTCTGGTTCAGCCTCTAAAGCACCACACAACGTCAACACAGAGCTAACGCTAGCTGCCTGGTTCAGCCTCTAAAGCACCACACAACGTCAACACAGAGCTAACGCTAGCCGCCTGGTTCAGCCTCTAAAGCACCACACAACGTCAACACAGAGCTAACGCTAGCTGCCTGGTTCAGCCTCTAAAGCACCACACAACGTCAACACAGAGCTAACGCTAGCTGCCTGGTTCAGCCACTAAAGCACCACACAACGTCAACACAGAGCTAACGCTAGCTGCCTGGTTCAGCCTCTAAAGCACCACACAATGTCAACACAGAGCTAACGCTAGCTGTCTGGTTCAGCCACTAAAGCACCACACAACGTCAACACAGAGCTAACGCTAGCCGCCTGGTTCAGCCTCTAAAGCACCACACAACGTCAACACAGAGCTAACGCTAGCTGTCTGGTTCAGCCACTAAAGCACCACACAACGTCAACACAGAGCTAACGCTAGCTGTCTGGTTCAGCCTCTAAAGCACCACACAACGTCAACACAGAGCTAACGCTAGCTGCCTGGTTCAGCCTCTAAAGCACCACACAACGTCAACACAGAGCTAACGCTAGCTGTCTGGTTCAGCCTCTAAAGCACCACACAACGTCAACACAGAGCTAACGCTAGCCGTCTGGTTCAGCCACTAAAGCACCACACAACGTCAACACAGAGCTAACGCTAGCTGTCTGGTTCAGCCACTAAAGCACCACACAACGTCAACACAGAGCTAACGCTAGCTGTCTGCTTCAGCCTCTAAAGCACCACACAACGTCAACACAGAGCTAACGCTAGCTGCCTGGTTCAGCCTCTAAAGCACCACACAACGTCAACACAGAGCTAACGCTAGCTGTCTGGTTCAGCCTCTAAAGCACCACACAACGTCAACACAGAGCTAACGCTAGCTGTCTGGTTCAGCCTCTAAAGCACCACACAACGTCAACACAGAGCTAACACTAGCTGTCTGGTTCAGCCTCTAAAGCACCACACAACGTCAACACAGAGCTAGCGCTAGCTGTCTGGTTCAGCCTCTATAGCACCACACAACGTCAACACAGAGCTAACGCTAGCCGTCTGGTTCAGCCACTAAAGCACCACACAACGTCAACACAGAGTTAACGCTAGCTGTCTGGTTCAGCCACTAAAGCACCACACAACGTCAACACAGAGCTAACGCTAGCTGTCTGGTTCAGCCTCTAAAGCACCACACAACGTCAACACAGAGCATTTATTAAAATGTACTACTTTGTACACAGATGTGAAACAGTGAAATTAACCGTGCTTACCTTTATCTGGCCTGGCGTGGTGTGGTGGAGCTCAACATGAAGACTGCTGAGACTGAGGCTGGTCTGAGGTCAGCCGGTCTGAGGGCAGGGTGACCCACAGCTTGGCTGACTGGTGTGAGACTGATCTGAGGTCAGCGTAACCCACCGCTGACTGCAGGTGTAAGGGTCTGGAGGAGGTGCTTGTTCCGCAGACCTACAGGGGGGAAAGAACAGAGATAGAGAGTCCTAAGAACATAGAATCTAGTTTGGTTTGAAAATCGTGTGTTTTGGGTCAAAACCATGTCCACCACGAATGAACACACACATCAGAAGTATCCCTGGTTGTCTCTCCAGGTGTGAGATTCAAGCTATCGTTGCGACAATCAAAGGGATTCCTCCACATCTCAATACAAATCCTTTCAAACTCAACCAAACCAAACTCAACCAAAAGCTTTAGATTAGATTCGTATAGATTCGTATAGAAATTGATAATAATCACAAGATACCAGTGTTGGATCTAACACAATGGATTTATGGACACATTTATGGAACGTTCACGCCCGGAGCACAAAGCCTCTCGGAGGGTCAGCGTGACACGTGACGCCTCATCCAGTTCTACCGGCAGCAAAACACTGTGAATCTCAGCCTCTGAGTTCTGATATCATGATATGAAAATGTAATTGTACGGGTTGTCTTTTCCATTTGTTTTCTTCTCTTGGGTGCTTCGTTTACATCACAACGATTTTCTTCTAGGGGACAATGCTCACACACACCCCTACAGGTTTGTAAACATGTCACCTTTTCACCTCTTATCAGTTTGCAGGTCTGGTTATATACTGTAGTTACTGGAACTGATGATCAGTTTGCAGGTCTGGTTATATACTGTAGTTACTGGAACTGATTATCAGTTTGCAGGTCTGGTTATATACTGTAGTTACTGGAACTGATGATCAGTTTGCAGGTCTGGTTATATACTGTAGTTACTGGAACTGATGATCAGTTTGCAGGTCTGGTTATATAATGTAGTTACTGGAACTGATGATCAGTTTGCAGGTCTGGTTATATACTGTAGTTACTGGAACTGATGATCAGTTTGCAGGTCTGGTTATATACTGTAGTTACTGGAACTGATGATCAGTTTGCAGGTCTGGTTATATACTGTAGTTACTGGAACTGATGATCAGTTTGCAGGTCTGGTTATATACTGTAGTTACTGGAACTGATGATCAGTTTGCAGGTCTGGTTATATACTGTAGTTACTGGAACTGATGATCAGTTTGCAGGTCTGGGCCCTGTTTCTTGTACCTGGTTCAACTAAGTCGATCAAGATGTCATTATCCAGCTTCAGTTAACCCGATGTTCGAAGCCGGGATTTTCCTGTTCCTCGAAGGTGGATTCAGTCTCGTTAACTCAAGCCAGACTTGCGACTCAGGCTAAATGCGCGCGGCCGCTTCAGGCGAAAAGCCAGCACGTATCGATGGCAGAGATCCTGATTCTCTAACGGCATTGATTGATTAATTGACTTAAAACTTTATTGACAGATTGCAATACGGCTCAATCGCCTCGCCGACAAGTTAAATGCGTTATCTATAGGCTAATTTTAAGTCCCTCATTACCTCAATCAATCAGATTATATTTCTTTAAACTTGCCTGCTGGATTGAATAATCAAATGAGATCTTGCTAGCGAAAATAATTAGTTAAACTTATACAGAATTACGATACGGCTCTCTTACCCATTGATTGATGTATAGTCGATCTTTAACTTATCTCCAATGTGGTCTAACGGGTTGTTGTTTTGACTATCACGCAGACGACCGGGGTTCGAGACCCTAGTCTTTTCCTTCTTTTTGCAATATAGGAATAATTCAATTTGGTGCACGTTGAGAGCTATATAAAGAATGACATCCTCAATGCATGTAGATTTATAATATTTTAACTTAAAACCAGGCTACTTTGGCGTATAATCATTAATATTATATTAAAAAAAATCATATTGGAAACACCGGGTTTTGAACCCCGGTCGCTGGGTTGGCAGGCTTGAGCACTACCGCTGCACCACTGTGCCAGATGGGATAAATTCATTGTTTATACATTAATGAACGAGAGACCCGTGTTTAGAATATCCTTTGTTTTGAATGAAGTTTATCTCTTTATCCTCATTCATTAATGTGACGTCAACGGCTCATTCAATTTCTCAAATCCGTCAAACAGCGCATCTCATCAGACATCTTAATCCCAGTTACAATTAAAATAACCACATAATGTGTACATCGCACGAGCGAGCGCCACGGTATATATAACGTGCATTATTTAGGACAAAGTGAATTTAGTATCAGCATTTTGGGTCTATTTTACATTTCAAAAGCCCCCTCTGGAAGAATGGAGCACAAAAACGTAATTCAGAATGGTATAATGCAGATCGTAGACTGTGGGAATAGTTTCAGGAAACGGGCTGTCACTTCTTTGCGGGGGCGTGGCGATGGTTCAGGCTAACTTGAACTTAAACTCTACTTTCGACCAGGCTCAAACTTTTGGATCTGTTGTCATGGTGATTTGGAAAATCCACGTACGGGGAACCGGAAAGTCCGGCTAACTCAGTTATCCAGTTAAAGTTATCCGGCTAACTCAGTTATCCAGGTACAAGGAACGGGGCCCTGGTTATATACTGTAGTTACTGGAACTGATGATCAGTTTGCAGGTCTGGTTATATACTGTAGTTACTGGAACTGATTATCAGTTTGCAGGTCTGGTTATATACTGTAGTTACTGGAACTGATGATCAGTTTGCAGGTCTGGTTATATACTGTAGTTACTGGAACTGATGATCAGTTTGCAGGTCTGGTTATATACTGTAGTTACTGGAACTGATGATCAGTTTGCAGGTCTGGTTATATACTGTAGTTACTGGAACTGATGATCAGTTTGCAGGTCTGGTTATATACTGTAGTTACTGGAACTGATTATCAGTTTGCAGGTCTGGTTATATACTGTAGTTACTGGAACTGATTATCAGTTTGCAGGTCTGGTTATATACTGTAGTTACTGGAACTGATGATCAGTTTGCAGGTCTGGTTATATACTGTAGTTACTGGAACTGATTATCAGTTTGCAGGTCTGGTTATATACTGTAGTTACTGGAACTGATTATCAGTTTGCAGGTCTGGTTATATACTGTAGTTACTGGTACTGATTTCAAGAATTCACAGAAAAAAGCCCACACTGTGTGAAAGAACGACCGTTTTGTCTGCAGGGAGTGGCTAAGTACTTTTGGTGTCCAGTTTCGATGACAGAGACGGGCAGAGATGCCAGCTGGCACCAAATCCATTCTGAGGAAGAGACAACGGACATGGATCCAGTACTTTGTTGGTGGTGTGAAAATATGCAGAGAAACAGTAAATATCTTTGGAACCGTTTGTGTTCAATTTGATCTGAATCGGGGGATTATCTTCTCTGCGTCAAAATTGAAATTGCATACAGGCAGTGTGCGGAAGTAAGGCGTATATACTATTGAAATTGGTCGTTGTCTCTAACAAAGCATCTGCATATCTGCTGTATCTATTTATCTATCTCTAGACAGACACTCACTGCTCAGACGTAACAGAGGATGGAGAGAGGCGCAGAGTGCAGAGAGGGACATGGATAGGAGCCCACAAGAGAAAAAGAGGAAAGCTATGATGGAGGGGCCTTTTGGGTGTGTGTGTGTGTGTGTGTGTGTGTGTGTGTGTGTGTGTGTGTGTGTGTGTGTGTGTGTGTGTGTGTGTGTGTGTGTGTGTGTGTGTGTGTGTGTGTGTGTGTGTGTGAAACATAAACAGCCTCTCAGAGAGACAAGCATCAGTGACATCAGAGAGACAAGCATCAGTGACATCAGAGAGACAAGCATCAGTGACATCAGAGAGACAAGCATCAGTGACATCAGAGAGACAAGCATCAGTGACATCAGAGAGACAAGCATCAGTGACATCAGAGAGACAAGCATCAGTGTCATCAGAGAGACACGCATCAGTGACATCAGAGAGACAGGCATCAGTGACATCAGAGAGACACGCATCAGTGACATCAGAGAGACAAGCATCAGTGACATCAGAGAGACAAGCATCAGTGACATCAGAGAGACACGCATCAGTGACATCAGAGAGACAAGCATCAGTGACATCAGAGAGACACGCATCAGTGACATCAGAGAGACAAGCATCAGTGACATCAGAGAGACAAGCATCAGTGACATCAGAGAGACAAGCATCAGTGACATCAAAGAGACACGCATCAGTGACATCAGAGAGACAAGCATCAGTGACATCAGAGAGACAACAACCAACATTGCAACAACCCGCCCAGCCTGCTTCACAATCATTTCTGGATTTAAAAATTATGTTGTAAATAATGTTACATATGCACAGTATATCTACATATTGAGTGCCGAAGTCGATTAAAACGTTATCCCGACTATGGGAATGGAGCTCTCCTCTACTAATGTTATTCACAATGTCGGCTAGAACTGACCAAGCGAGCACAGCGGCTAACATAGATATTGAATACATAACACAAACAGCCTGGAGGCTAGTGCTAGCTAACTTGTGAACTGTAGGCTACAAACGGACAGGCTCCTTCCTCACTGGCGTCTACTGATCTACAAGACTCTTCTAGAACAGACACCTCAACACCTCTCAAGCCTCCTGCACCTTTCCCATCACAACTACCAACCGAGGTGCAGTGATCATCACTTTATCTATCCACAAGGCCCGCTTATTATTATTATTATTATTATTATTATTATTATTATTATTATTATTATTATTATTATTATTATTATTATTGTTGCCAAGATAGAGATAATGTTTTAGATGTAATGTTAGTGGATTCTCAGGTCTGACTTGAATCCCCACTCTATCACACAACATAGCGTGTGTGTGTGTGTGTGTGTCTGTGTGTGTCTCTTATGTGTGTGTTTGTGTGTGTCTCTGTGTGTGTGTGTGTGTGTGTGTGTGTGTGTGTGTGTGTGTGTGTGCGTGTGTGTGTGTGTGTGTGGGTGTGTGTGTGTGTCTCTCTGTCTGTATGTGTGTGTTTGTGTGTGTCTCTCTGTGTGTGTGTGTCTCTCTGTCTGTATGTGTGTGTGTGTGTGTCTATGTCTGTGTATGTGAAGCTAATCCACTGTGAAGTGTCTTAGCTTCATTTATCTCTATTTGTAATCGTATAGTCTTCTATATCACCCTTTCCTCTGCATTGGTTTAGGTATTTTCAGATGTTCGGTTTCAAGTAAGAGGAGACTGACGATATGGTCAAAATCAACGGGCGGCGGTTGTTTATTAATACAACAGCTTTAGGAATTAAAACAGTACATCGTCTCTTTGGTTCAAATCTAATTGTCTCTTTCATGTGGCTGTTGTCGTCTCAGGTTGTCCATGGCAACAACGCGTCCTCTCTTAGTGGGTTGCAGGTCTGGTTGTCAAGACAACCTGGTCTCCGTGAGTATCGGTGCTCAACAGAGAGCGCTCGCTTTTCGTCTCTCCTTTGGTGGTAGGCTTCTCCTGATGCGAAGCGATTTCGTCTGTCATCGAGTCTCAGTCCCTCTGTGTCACGGCTTGGCTCTCAGGATCCTTCTCCGTCTCCTCTGAGTGTCTTGCTCGGCTCTCGAGTTCTGTTTGATGATTC
>NW_028174158.1:138916-156745 GCF_963971535.1 Notolepis coatsorum
TTCCGCTTAAGAAATTATATCAAGAGTCAGAGCAAAAATCAATGAGGAGGCTGTTGGTCCTGATGATGTATAGGCCTAAGTGTTTTTTTGCTATTGTTTGGTTGCTGCTGTGCTGTATACTAACATGTGTGAATTTAAACTGGGGTCTTTAAACGTTAATGGTGCTAGAGGAAGATGGTAAGAGAGCTGCCCTGTACAGCCTGATCAGGGGCAAGAAGCTAAATGTTACTTTTCTTCAGGAAACTCACAGCACGTTGAAAATGAATCTGACTGGAAGAGGGAGTGGGGTGGGGGAGCTTTCTTCAGTCATAAGAGTAGTAACAGTGGGGAGTTGGCTTTCTTTTTTCTAGGGATTTTCTACCTGCTCATGTGTGTTGATGAGATCATTCCAGGCAGGTTGCTTAAACTCTGTGCTGTATTTGAAAATGTAAAGATGTGTTTTGTAAATGTATACGCTCCAACGGTGGGGTTGGAAAGGTTATTGTTTTTGGATAAATTAAAAGATACTCTTAGTGCTTGTAGTAGTGAGGAGTATCTGTTTGTGGGTGGTGATTTTAACTGCACTGAAGATCCCGTGTTAGACAGGAATCATCAGGAGCCGCATGCGGCTTCTAAAGCCTGTCTAATACGACTGGTTGAAACCATTGAACTGTGTGATATTTGGAGATATCTCCACAGTAATCAGCGCAGTATACCTGGGCTCATTCCAGGGATATTTATTTATCGTTAGCCAGGCTTGATCGTTTGTATTGTTTTGAACATCACATGAGTGTGGTCACAAGCTGTTCCATAAGTCCGGTGGGTTTATCTGACCACTCCCTTGTCCAGTGTTCTATTTTTATAAAAAATGTAAAGTGTAAAAGTGCATATTGGCACTTTAATGTCTCTCTGTTGGCTGATAATGGTTTTAAGGATGCTTTTGGTTCTTTTTGGGCTGACTATAGGCAAACTAAACGAGACTTAGTTCACTGCAACAGTGGTGGGATGTAGGTAAAATACATATAAAACAGCTTTGCCTACAGTACACTCTCAATGTTACAAGAGACATGGCCAGATCTATGAGAGCTCTGGAGAGAGAAGTGATGGAGAGCAGGAGTTGGCAGGCTCCACTGGAGAAAGAGAACATATTGAAGTTTTCAAGAGGAAAAAATCAGCTCTGTCTGACCTGCTGGGTATCTCTGCTAGGGCACTGTGGTTAGATCCCGTTTCAAACGTGGTCAGATGGATGTTCCGTCTCACTTTTTCTTTGGTTTGGAGAGCAAGAATGGCCAAAGAGGTTGCTACACTCTCTGAGGTCAGACACTGGGCAGATGCTGCAGAGACAGCCGACCTCCGTCGGTGTGCGGTTGGTTTCTACAAAGAGCTCTATAGAACTGAGTACCAAGAAGAGCCGGAGGTGGCACGGCCCTTCTTTGAGGGCCTCCCTAGAGTCTCAGCTGAGGACGGCACAGAGCTGGAAGCACTGCTGTCAGGCCAAGAGCTGCTAGAGGCTTGCAGAGCATGCAGAGTGGGAAGGCGCCTGGATTGACGGTCTCCCGGTTGATTTTTACAAGTCTCTCTGGTCTGTGATTGGTGAGGATCTTTGAGTGTCCTCAGTGATAGTCTGAGAAAGGGGAGGCTGCCTCTGAGCTGTAGGAGAGCGGTCATCACTCTCCTGCCCAAGAAGGGAGACTTACCAGACATCAGGAACTGGCGTCCAGTGTCTTTACTCTGCTCCGATTATAAAGTGCTCTCAAAGGTACTGGCAATGAGACTGAGGAAGGTGATGGAGCGGGTCATCCATGTGGACCAAACCTACTGTGTGCCCAGCAGGTTGATATCTGACAACATTACGTTGATTCGAGATATTTTGGACCTCTCTGGTGTTTTGGGTTGTGAACTTGGTTGATTTCTCTAGATCAAGAAAAGGCTTTGACCGAGTTGAACATCAGTACCTGTGGAAAGCAATGCAGGCTTTGGTTTCAGCTCTGGGCTATAGCTATGATCCAGGTCTTGTACAGAGACATTGAGAGTGTACTTAAGATTAACGGTGGTTTAAGTGCGCCTTTTGAGGTTCAGAGGGGAGTCCGACAGGGCTGGTTCTTTATCAGGAATGTTGTACTGTCTGGCCATAGAGCCGCTGTTACACAGATTAAGGACTCATTTGTCGGGTTTTTCTTTTCAGCGTTGTGACATAAAATTCAAACTGTCTGCATAATGCTGATGATGTCATGATTATGGTAAAGTCCCAGCACGATGTTAATATTGTACATTCAAATGTGAGGGCTTTTGGTACTCTCTCTTCTGCTAGGGTGAACTGGCAGAAGAGTGAGGCCTTAGCAGTGGGTAAAGGGCCAATTGATGGACTTGTGTTACCTGGAGGCCTGACTTGGAAGAGGGGAGGCCTAAAGTACTTGGGGATTTATCTTGGGGATGAGGTATTTTCTTCCAAGAATTTGGGACGGTGTGGTGGAGCAAGTGGAGGGCCGGCTGAAGCGATGGAAATGGATTCTTCCAAAACTGTCGCTGAAAGGTCGGTCCTTATTATCAACAATCTTGTGTCCTCCTGCTGTGGCATCGGCTAGCATGTACGGACCCGCCGCTGAACCTACTGTCTAAGGTGCAGGGGTTGATGGTGGACTTATTCTGGGACCGGTTGCACTGGGTCCCGCAGAGTGTCCTTTTCCTGCCCAAGGAGGAAGGGGGACAGGGCTTGTCACTTGGCAAGTAGGGGGAGCTGCGTTCAGGCTCCGTTTCATTCAGAGACTCCTGACAGGACCGGCTGATCTGGTCCTGGAGACCTGTGGCCCGAGCCATACTGGAGCGGTGTGGTGGGCTAAGTCTGGCTGAGCCGATGTTCCTCATGGATTTAAAGGGATGTACAATGAAAACCTGCCCCGTTTCTACAAGGACTGTTAACAGTGTGGGGCTTGTTTACGAAAGAGAGACTGAAGGACGGTGGCTCTTTGTACTGGCTTCTGAGGGAGCCGGTGGTCATGGGACTCGTTTCAGGGTGGGGCCGAGCCAGCACTGAGGCAAAGGCTGTGTGAGGCGAAGATGTTCACGTTGGGTAATGTGCTGGAGGTGTGCGGTCCCCTTTTTGATAATGCTGCCGGTCTGGCCTCACAGCTGGGCACAAGGTCTGTCAGGGGTGATGGGCCGCCTATTGGGAGGCTGGAAACAGCAGCTGACTGATAATGAACTGGAAATGTGTGTTGATTATTGTAATGGTCAGTTATTGCCTGCTGAAAATGATATTTTCCTGAGGTGAAACTTAGCCCTATTTTTAAATGTGATGGTTGTCTGTTAGAGGTGAGCAGTGCTGCTGATTGCAGGCTGGCACATGGTGGGCAAAGCAAGTACTCCTGTGTGTTAAAGTTTTGAACCAAACAGGCTGAAGGATAGGGTTGACACTCCATGGAGAGCTCATCTGGGCCTACAGGAGGCTCAGAGGCCTGAGTGGAGAGCACTGTACAAACCACCGTTAACTAAAAGGGTTGGGATTTACAATGGAGAATTTTACATGGTGCAGTTGCTGTGAACGCTTTTGTCTCTGTGATTAATTCTGATGTTGAAGACACCTGTCCTTTCTGCACAGAGAGGGAAACAGTTTTCACTGTTTTTTAAAGTGTGACAGGCTCTTGGTTTTTTTTCAGTTCCTGACCCGCATGTTTGTGCTGTTTGATGAACATCTTACTCCAGAGATGTTTATTTTGGGGTTCAGGTACAGCAGGAAGAGGAGGTTAAATGTCAGCTCTTCAACTTCCTGCTGGGTCAGGCAAAAATGGCCATTTATCTAAGTAGGAGGAAAAAGATTGAGGATTCAGTGCTGGTAGATACCAGTATTTTGTTTAGAGGTATGGTAAAGGCAAGGTTACGAACGGATTTCATTTTTACAAGTTGACCAGCAATGTAGCAGAGTTTGAGAGATTGGTGTTACAAGTGGGTGTTGTGTACAGTTGTGGAGGAGTTGGAGTTGGTTTTTGGTTTTGTTCTGATGTGAAGTTTGTCTTATTTTTCTTGATTTGAGTTGCTGTTCTGTTTTTTGCAGTATACATTCTGATGTATTGTTGATTGCTGAGTGAGAAAATAAAGTTGTGTTTAAAAATCAAAAAAATCTCTATCTCTCTCTCTCTCCTCTCATCTCTCTTTCTCTCTCTCTCTCTCTCTCTCTCTCTCTCTCTCTCTCTCTCTCTCTCTCTCTCTCTCTCTCTCTCTCTCTCTCTCTCTCTCTCTCCCTCCCTCTATATCTCTCTCATCTATATCTCTCCTCTCATCTCTCTCTCTCTCTCCCTCTCTATCTCCCGCTCATCTATATCTCTCCTCTCATAGTAGAGTAGATCAATAATTGTTTGGGGTGGCGACCTGCGTCTCTGGTTGAGTTCGGTCTGGCCTAAATCAAAAAGTGATATTCTCATTAGAAATGTTCTTTCACAAGCTCACCTGGCATCACATGCCTTCACCTGGCAAAGATTACCGAGACGCTGCCAGTGAACATCCTTATTAATGTGCTTAGTTAACACCAGATCTCTCAAGACGTAAAGACCGTGGCTTTAACTGCGCCGTGCAACTTGCACCTGCCTTTGTGAGTTGGGAGTGTTTTTGGACGAGGCTCATTTGCATAGAATGGGGAACACGTTCCGACCATATGCCCTTATTTAAATAAGTGCAAATAGCACCGGAACGCAGTTACCACCTCATTCACCCGTTGCGCTTCCCTGTGAATAGCAAACTGCGCCGGCAAAGCGTCAGAAAAAGCCATGCGATCCATTTGTGAATTCACCCCTCCCTCCTCCCTCCCTCCCTCCCTCCCTCCTCCCTCCCTCCCTCCCTCCCTCCCTCCTCCCTCCCTCCCTCCCTCCCTCCCTCCCTCCCTCCCTCCCCTCCCTCCCTCCCTCATCCTCTCCCTCCCTGCTTGAGCCACTCGAGTGCCAGATCATATCACAGAGACTGTGCAGAAATAATTACAGCTGTGTTGAAAGAGATAGAGAGTGAGAGAGCAGAAGAGAGAGCGAGAGAGATGGAGAGAGAGAAGAAGAGAGATCGAGGGAGATGGAGAGAGGGAGAGGAGAAGAGAGAGCTAAACGACTTGGATCCACAGGGAGATGGTATCTGTGTCTGCCTCTACCACACTGACTCTCTCTCTCTCTCCTCTCTCTCTCTCTCTCTCTCTCTCTCTCTCTCTCCTCTCTCTCTCTCTCTCTCTCTCTCTCTCTCTCTCTCTCTCTCTCCTCTCTCTCTCTCTCTCTCTGTGGTGTGCAGATCTATAGTTGTTGAAGCTACCGTCTACAACAATATTGTTTTCACCATAATGTAAGCGAGCCTCCACTCTCTGGAACCATGTCGGCCCAGACAGCTGCATGCTACTGTAGTGACCTTTCACCTTGGTGTCAGGAGAAGCTACTGTAGTGACCTTTCACCTTGGGGTCAGGAGAAGCTACTGTAGTGACCTTTCACCTTGGTGTCAGGAGAAGCTACTGTAGTGACCTTTCACCTTGGTGTCAGGAGAAGCTGCTGTAGTGACCTTTCACCTTGGTGTCAGGAGAAGCTACTGTAGTGACCTTTCACCTTGGTGTCAGGAGAAGCTACTGCAGTGACCTTTCACCTTGGTGTCAGGAGAAGCTGCTGTAGTGACCTTTCACCTTGGTGTCAGGAGAAGCTACTGTAGTGACCTTTCACCTTGGGGTCAGGAGAAGCTACTGTAGTGACTTTCACATTGGTGTCAGGAGAAGCTACTGTAGTGACCTTTCACCTTGGTGTCAGGAGAAGCTACTGTAGTGACCTTTCACTTTGGTGTCAGGAGAAGCTACTGTAGTGACCTTTCACCTTGGTGTCAGGAGAAGCTGCTGTAGTGACCTTTCACCTTGGGGTCAGGAGAAGCTACTGTAGTGACCTTTCACCTTGGTGTCAGGAGAAGCTACTGTAGTGACCTTTCACCTTGGGGTCAGGAGAAGCTGCTGTAGTGACCTTTCACCTTGGGGTCAGGAGAAGCTACTGTAGTGACCTTTCACCTTGGTGTCTGGAGAAGCTAATGTAGTGACCTTTCACCTTGGTGTCAGGAGAAGCTACTGTAGTGACCTTTCACCTTGGTGTCAGGAGAAGCTGCTGTAGTGACCTTTCACCTTGGTGTCAGGAGAAGCTACTGTAGTGACCTTTCACCTTGGTGTCAGGAGAAGCTACTGTAGTGACCTTTCACCTTGGTGTCAGGAGAAGCTGCTGTAGTGACCTTTCACCTTGGTGTCAGGATAAGCTGCTGTAGTGACCTTTCACCTTGGTGTCAGGAGAAGCTACTGTAGTGACCTTTCACCTTGGTGTCAGGAGAAGCTGCTGTAGTGACCTTTCACCTTGGTGTCAGGAGACGCTACTGTAGTGACCTTTCACCTTGGTGTCAGGAGAAGCTACTGCAGTGACCTTTCACCTTGGTGTCAGGAGAAGCTGCTGTATTGACCTTTCACCTTGGTGTCAGGAGAAGCTGCTGTAGTGACCTTTCACCTTGGTGTGAGGAGAAGCTACTGCAGTGACCTTTCACCTTGGTGTCAGGAGAAGCTACTGTAGTGACCTTTCACCTTGGTGTCAGGAGAAGCTACTGTAGTGACCTTTCACCTTGGGGTCAGGAGAAGCTACTGTAGTGACCTTTCACCTTGGTGTCAGGAGAAGCTACTGTAGTGACCTTTCACCTTGGTGTCAGTAGAAGCTACTGTAGTGACCTTTCACCTTGGTGTCAGGAGAAGCTGCTGTAGTGACCTTTCACCTTGGTGTCAGGAGAAGCTACTGTAGTGACCTTTCACCTTGGTGTCAGGAGAAGCTACTGTAGTGACCTTTCACCTTGGTGTCAGGAGAAGCTGCTGTAGTGACCTTTCACCTTGGTGTCAGGAGAAGCTACTGTAGTGACCTTTCACCTTGGTGTCAGGAGAAGCTACTGCAGTGACCTTTCACCTTGGTGTCAGGAGAAGCTGCTGTAGTGACCTTTCACCTTGGTGTCAGGAGAAGCTACTGTAGTGACCTTTCAACTTGGTGTCAGGAGAAGCTACTGTAGTGACCTTTCACCTTGGTGCCAGGAGAAGCTACTGCAGTGACCTTTCACCTTGGTGTCAGGAGAAGCTACTGTAGTGACCGTTCACCTTGGTGTCAGGAGAAGCTACTGTAGTGACCTTTCACCTTGGTGTCAGGAGAAGCTACTGTAGTGACCTTTCACCTTGGTGTCAGGAGAAGCTACTGTAGTGACCTTTCACCTTGGTGTCAGGATAAGCTACTGTAGTGACCTTTCACCTTGGGGTCAGGAGAAGCTGCTGTAGTGACCTTTCACCTTGGGGTCAGGAGAAGCTACTGCAGTGACCTTTCACCTTGGTGTCAGGAGAAGCTACTGCAGTGACCTTTCACCTTGGTGTCAGGAGAAGCTACTGTAGTGACCTTTCACCTTGGTGTCAGGAGAAGCTACTGTAGTGACCTTTCACCTTGGGGTCAGGAGAAGCTACTGTAGTGACCTTTCACCTTGGGGTCAGGAGAAGCTGCTGTAGTGACCTTTCACCTTGGGGTCAGGAGAAGCTACTGTAGTGACCTTTCACCTTGGTGTCAGGAGAAGCTGCTGTAGTGACCTTTCACCTTGGTGTCAGGAGAAGCTACTGCAGTGACCTTTCACCTTGGTGTCAGGAGAAGCTGCTGTAGTGACCTTTCACCTTGGTGTCAGGAGAAGCTACTGTAGTGACCTTTCACCTTGGTGTCAGGAGAAGCTACTGTAGTGACCTTTCACCTTGGTGTCAGGAGAAGCTACTGTAGTGACCTTTCACCTTGGTGTCAGGAGAAGCTACTGTAGTGACCTTTCACCTTGGTGTCAGGAGAAGCTACTGCAGTGACCTTTCACCTTGGGGTCAGGAGAAGCTACTGTAGTGACCTTTCACCTTGGTGTCAGGAGAAGCTGCTGTAGTGACCTTTCACCTTGGTGTCAGGAGAAGCTACTGTAGTGACCTTTCACATTGGTGTCAGGAGAAGCTACTGTAGTGACCTTTCACCTTGGTGTCAGGAGAAGCTGCTGTAGTGACCTTTCACCTTGGTGTCAGGAGAAGCTACTGTAGTGACCTTTCACCTTGGGGTCAGGAGAAGCTACTGCAGTGACCTTTCACCTTGGTGTCAGGAGAAGCTACTGTAGTGACCTTTCACCTTGGTGTCAGGAGAAGCTACTGTAGTGACCTTTCACCTTGGGGTCAGGAGAAGCTGCTGTAGTGACCTTTCACCTTGGTGTCAGGAGAAGCTACTGTAGTGACCTTTCACCTTGGTGTCAGGAGAAGCTACTGCAGTGACCTTTCACCTTGGTGTCAGGAGAAGCTACTGCAGTGACCTTTCACCTTGGTGTCAGGAGAAGCTACTGTAGTGACCTTTCACCTTGGTGTCAGGAGAAGCTGCTGTAGTGACCTTTCACCTTGGTGTCAGGAGAAGCTACTGCAGTGACCTTTCACCTTGGTGTCAGGAGAAGCTACTGTAGTGACCTTTCACCTTGGGGTCAGGAGAAGCTACTGTAGTGACCTTTCACCTTGGTGTCAGGAGAAGCTGCTGTAGTGACCTTTCACCTTGGTGTCAGGAGAAGCTACTGTAGTGACCTTTCACCTTGGTGTCAGGAGAAGCTACTGTAGTGACCTTTCACCTTGGTGTCAGGATAAGCTACTGCAGTGACCTTTCACCTTGGTGTCAGGAGAAGCTGCTGTAGTGACCTTTCACCTTGGGGTCAGGAGAAGCTACTGTAGTTACCTTTCACCTTGGTGTCAGGAGAAGCTACTGTAGTGACCTTTCACCTTGGTGTCAGGAGAAGCTACTGTAGTGACCTTTCACCTTGGTGTCAGGAGAAGCTACTGCAGTGACCTTTCACCTTGGTGTCAGGTGAAGCTATTGTAGTGACATTTCACCTTGGTGTCAGGAGAAGCTACTGTAGTGACCTTTCACCTTGGTGTCAGGAGAAGCTACTGCAGTGACCTTTCACCTTGGTGTCAGGAGAAGCTGCTGTAGTGACCTTTCACCTTGGTGTCAGGAGAAGCTACTGTAGTGACCTTTCACCTTGGTATCAGGAGAAGCTACTGTAGTGACCTTTCACCTTGGTGTCAGGAGAAGCTACTGCAGTGACCTTTCACCTTGGGGTCAGGAGAAGCTACTGTAGTGACCTTTCACCTTGGTGTCAGGAGAAGCTACTGTAGTGACCTTTCACCTTGGGGTCAGGAGAAGCTACTGTAGTGACCTTTCACCTTGGTGTCAGGAGAAGCTACTGTAGTGACCTTTCACCTTGGTGTCAGGAGAAGCTACTGCAGTGACCTTTCACCTTGGTGTCAGGAGAAGCTGCTGTAGTGACCTTTCACCTTGGTGTCAGGAGAAGCTACTGTAGTGACCTTTCACCTTGGTGTCAGGAGAAGCTACTGTAGTGACCTTTCACCTTGGTGTCAGGAGAAGCTGCTGTAGTGACCTTTCACCTTGGTGTCAGGAGAAGCTACTGCAGTGACCTTTCACCTTGGGGTCAGGAGAAGCTACTGTAGTGACCTTTCACCTTGGTGTCAGGAGAAGCTACTGTAGTGACCTTTCACCTTGGTGTCAGGAGAAGCTACTGTAGTGACCTTTCACCTTGGTGTCAGTAGAAGCTGCTGTAGTGACCTTTCACCTTGGGGTCAGGAGAAGCTGCTGTAGTGACCTTTCACCTTGGTGTCAGGAGAAGCTACTGCAGTGACCTTTCACCTTGGGGTCAGGAGAAGCTACTGTAGTGACCTTTCACCTTGGTGTCAGGAGAAGCTACTGCAGTGACCTTTCACCTTGGGGTCAGGAGAAGCTACTGTAGTGGCCTTTCACCTTGGTGTCAGGAGAAGCTGCTGTAGTGACCTTTCACCTTGGTGTCAGGAGAAGAGTGTGTCTGTGTGTGTGTGTGTGTGTGTGTGTGTGTGTGTGTGTGTGTGTGTGTGTGTGTGTGTGTGTGTGTGTGTGTGCGTGTGCCGGTGTGTTGGGGTGTGTGTGTGTGTGTGTGTGTGTGTGTGTGTGTGTGTGTGTGTGTGTGTGGTGTGTTGGGGGCAGTGATGCCGGTAATCTGATTACTTTCCCCCGAAAATAGTAATCTAACGCGTTAATCTTTAAAAGCCAGTAATCTGATTGCAGTTACTTGTCCAAGTGGCTGTGCGTTACTATTTTGTTACTATCTCATCATAAATTCATAATGCAGGCGGAATGCAGTATTTTATTTCGTTTTCGACAGTCAAAAATACATTTTGAGCTGTTTTTCTTTTGGGAGTGACGTAGTGTGGCAGTGAAAGGGTTACACAAGAATGTGTCCCGTGGCGTGACTGGACCCTCTGTCTGTGAGTGACTCTGCTTTGGTCCAATCACATTCCCCATCCACAGTCTGCGAATCAGAGGCAGAGTAGGGCGGGTCTTCACAGCACGTCATGTGACATATGCGCCAATCGTGTGACAGCAGGGCTCCGTCGTCGGAGAATTCCACCCCAAAACGCTTGGCAAAATTAAAAGTGAGTTTCTGTTCAGACTTCCATCCCAAAAACGCTTGTCTAAACGGGGCCTCAGTCACTACTTCACGTTCATATGCGGAGGAAACAAAATACTGTCTACCGCTAAAAACAGCACATCCAATTGCATTGAAAGCATCTGGAATCACAACACTAGCCGACGCTTCGACTAGGTACAGGAGGACTCGGAGGCCAGCCAAACAGCAAAAGAGAGAGATTGTTTCTTTCCCTTTTGATTAATGTATATTTGATGGTGGCAGAGCAAAAGCTCTTATTTGCCAGATTTACAGTTAATTTACATGTTAAAGAGAGACTGATTGTATGTTTATAGAGAGACATTTATAAAAACAATTTAATAGTTACAGTTGATATAATTGAATAGTTCAGCCTGCATTTGTTAGATGTGAATGGATACACTGGTTTTGTACAACCACTGGCTGGCTGCTCTAATGCTGTGAGCATCATAGACTGTTGCTTTACCATACTTGATGGTACAGAAGCTGAAGCACTAGTTTAACAATTTACGTTATGTGCAGAGAAACAAGTTAAAAACAATTTATGCACTTTCAATAAAGCGTTTAAAAAAAAACGGTTGGGGGAACGACGACGACTTCGTAACCTAGTTACTTTCAAAGTAACTAAGTTACTCCGATAATCAAGTAATCAGTAAAGTAACTTGGATTACTTTTTAAAGGAGTAATCAGTAATCAGTAATCGGATTACTTTTACAAGTAATCTGTGGCATCACTGGTTGGGGGGGGTGTGTGTGTGTGTGTGTGTGTGTGTGTGTGTGTGTGTGCGTGTGTGGGTGTGTTGGGGTGTGTGTGTGTGTGTGTGTGTGTGTGTGTGTGTGTGTGTGTGTGTGTGTGTGTGTGTGTGTGTGTGTGTGTGTGTGTGTGTGTGTGTGTGTGTGTGTGTGTGTGTGTGTGTGGTACGAACCTGCATAGGACCAGCCAGCTATTACCGGTGTTTTGTCCCCAACTTCTCTGCCCTAGCAGCACCCCTGACATCTGACCCCTGACCCCTGAGCCCTGACCCCTGACCTCTGACCCCTGACCCCTGAGCCCTGACCCCTGACCTCTGACCCATGACCGACCTAACGAAGAACAAACTGCCAGACCAGGGCCCTCATTCATCAACGTTGCGTACGCACAGATATGCGTAACCCGTGAGTACGATCATTTCTAAGCAAAGTGTGGGACTCCGACCGTGCGTACCTGGCGCCCGGCGGTAGAATATGGAGAATGCATACGCGGAAATAAGCTTCCGTGCATTACTTCCAACACTGGCGTGTTCTCTGTATGACCCGTAATTCATTATAGTGAATTGTAAAATAGCGACAGTAGTGTAAATATAACGGGCTCACGCTCGAACAAGAGGTTGGCCTGCTTGTTTGGCACGGGGGGGTGCAGACGCAGAACACCCACCTCCAAACACGATTAAATATTGTTTCAAATAAAAAGCTAAATACTATTATTTTGTGTGTCATGTTTCCAAATAAGATGGGTCACAACGAAATGCTTTCTACTTCTAGATTACCTCCGTTGAAACTTCACTGAGACTAACCGAGTCTGATCCCGAGTTGAAGAATTGGCTCCAAAAGAGAGACAACTGGATGTCCAACAACATCCAAAACGAAATCTTACAGCTGCTTGCCCATGATATTCAGCGACAAATTAGAGGCAAAGCATCCAAAAGCCCAATCTTTGGCTTGAGCGCTGACGGAACCACTGATGTCACTCACTGGAAAAGAACAATTCTCGTGTAATATACCGTTAGCCGATGACAACTTGGAAGCTCAGAACTTCTTTTGGGGTTTTTACAATGCCCGGCCCAGACACAACAGCCGAGACGCTGTTTTTGTGTATAAAATACTTTTACGCCTCGACCTGCCCATGGAGAGGCTGATAGGATACTGTTTTGACGGGGCCAGCAACATGTCTGGGGGGTACAGGCTAGACCAGGGGTTCCCAAACTTTTCAGGCCACGACCCAAAAAAAACGGTGTCAGAGAGCCGCGACCCCCAGAGGTATTAGAGGTATTATAGGAGGTATAAAAAAAAATGTAAATGGAAATGTATGGTTGAAACATGCAAACGTTCAAACGCACACACACTAATAAGCATTTGAGGCTTTTAACCAGGGCCGGACTGGGGAAATCATTCAGGCCAGGAAATATAGCCCCAGTCAGGCCACTTTTTAAGCAGGGGGTCTGGGGGTCCCCCACCAGGAATTTTTTTGTTACAAAGACTTAATTTCCTGCATTCTGGTGCAGGCATTTTTTTTATTTGTACCCTTTAAATGCCAGTGTTTGTGATGGCATCACAACTTATTGTTAAAAAACAGGCTAATGTATGATTAGCAACAACACAGATTTTTATGGATTTTCAGTTTTTTGTAATTGATAAATACAATATTTTATTCAACTTCAGCCCTGATCATAACATCACATATTCATTTTATAATTCTAACCCTTTAAATGCCAGTGTGTGTGATGGCATATATTTGCAATATATCAAATGCAAAGTACATTTTTCTGGGGGGGATTATTACAGGCTAGCATGTGTCAATGATTAGCAGTTTTTCGTAAGGATCCCGCCTCCACCAATCACATGCGGCTCCGGGCTGTCAGTTTATTGCGTTAATTAGATTAATTAATTACACAGCAAATTATCGCGTTATGAAAATTGACGCAAAATTAATTACAGCCGACCTATATTTACTTTAGACAAGTGGCAAATCGGTGCGCTTTTATTTTGAAATCCACGCTTGAGTTGGGCGTATTAAACTTGGCCCATTGAATGACCCGTAGCCTACTTGATCGTCACTTCACACATGCGTCGTCTATCAAACAAAACAAACACACAAAGGAATTAGCTCAGCTGGAACAAGATGTCAGCATCACCCGAGGCGATACTCCTGGGACCTATGAACGGCAAGTTCAATTTCAAAAAGAATATAGATGGGACAGTAAACAAGACCATTGTAATATGTAGCTTATGTCAAAAAGAATTTGCGTATCACCGAAGCTGCTCTAGTCTAACATATCACATGAACGCTAAACATGTCCAGGCAAGTTGTTCGAGCAGCTCCAGTGTAGCTAACGTTAGCTCCAGAGCAACTCGCACGCTTCGTCAAACCACTCTTGGAGAATTACCGTTAGGCAAACGGTTGAGTAAATCCACCACAGACAAACTAACCAACAGCGTCGCGAAGTGGATAGCAAAATATTGTAGGCCAATAGCTATAGTGGAAGATAAGGGTTTAGCGGAGTCATTTCGAATAGCGTCGTCTGACCCAAATTACAAGCTACCCTCGAGAGCTACAGTGATGAAAAGGATCCACAACATGTATGACACAGAGAGGGAGGCGAGGGAAGAAGTGTTGGCACGGGCTGGCCCAATGGCCCTAACGGGTGATCACTGGACGTCGGTGGGCAATCATAATTATTTGGGTGTCACAGTGCACTTGATCGATACTGAGTGGAAACTGCAATCATTTGCATTAACGGTGACCAAAACTGTGGGCCGCCATTTCGCCGATGCGTGTGCTGAACAGTTCAACACAGTAATAGAGGAGTGGAATATAAAAGATAAAGTCACATCTATTGGGACTGATTCCGCCCGTAATATGATAGCAGCAGCGCGCTATATGCCGTTCCAGCACATGCCATGTGCTGCACACGTGCTGCAAAGAACCATCACAGTCTCCCTTGAGGACAGAAGCCTTGACATCACCCTGGCAAAGTGCCGCAAGATTGTAGGCCACTTCAAGCACAGCCCTGCCAGTACAGAAGAACTGCAGCAGCAGCAGACTGCCCTCGGACAAGCAAAAGAGCCCATGATACAAGATGTATCCACAAGGTGAGACTGTTTAACTACCTGTTGTATGCTTAGGGTAAATTTAGTGTGTGTGTGTGTTTATTTCTTTGTGTTCTGTACAATTGCATCATGCTGCATTAACAACCCCCAGTGGGACTAATAGTTATTTTATTGAATTGGAAGGTGGAATTCGACACTGGCCATGATCTCACGGTACCTGAGGAACCAGGAGGCTGTGACTGCCACTTTGGCCCAACAGAACCACAAGCTGTCCATGCTGACCCCCACAGAGTGTGACAAACTGAAGAAGCTGGAGCTTGTACTTGAGCCCTGCAGGTAAGTGTCTCTCCCTCTCTCTCTCCCCCCATACACCCCCCTCCTCTCTCTCTCTCCCCCATACACACACCTCACACCCCACTCTCTCTCTCCCATACACACACCTCACCCCCCAATCTCCCCCATACACACACCTATCTCTCTCCCATACACACACCTCACCCCCCCCTCTCTCCCCCATACACACACCTATCTCTCCCATACACACACCTCACCCCCCCTCTCTCCCCCATACACACACCTATCTCTCTCCCATACACACACCTCACCCCCCCCCCTCTCTCCCCCATACACACACCTATCTCTCCCATACACACACCTCACCCCCCCCCTCTCTCCCCCATACACACACATATCTCTCTCCCATACACACACCTCACCCCCCCCCCTCTCTCCCCCATACACACACCTCACCCCTCTCTCTCCCATACACACACCTCACCCCCCCCCCCCTCTCTCCCCCATACACACACCTATCTCTCTCCCATACACACACCTCACCCCCCCTCTCTCCCCCATACACACACCTATCTCCCTCTCATACACACACCTTCACCTCTTTCTCTCTCGCTCTCTTGTTTCACTGCAGGTATGTGACTGAGCTCCTTGGAGGGGAAACCTACGTCTCATGCTCTGTGGTGCTCCCCGCACTCTGCCACCTAAACCGCATCATGGACCTCAACGAGGAGGATCCGGGCTACATGGTAAAGTTCAAGGCCAGCTTCACGAAGGACCTGGACGCACGCAAAGCGACCCTCAACAACAGATGGCTGAAGCTGGCTACAGCCCTCGACCCGCGATTCAAGGACTTGAAGAGCGTACCAAAGGACGAGAGGGATGAGGTGTGTGTGTGAATGAGAAGACCAGTGTTAAGTCCTTAGGCTGTCATGAAAAGTCCTATGCAACTAATTAATTGTCCCTCTTATTAGGTGTGGACCTGGCTTAAAGAGATGCTGCCAGGACCAGAAGCAGACAAAGCTGCTCCACAAGCCACAGAGGACGAGCCACCAGCGAAGAGGACCCTCCTCCTGCTGTCTTCAGACTCTGATTCAGATGAAGTCAGGGTACTGTCAGGACAATTAGACCTCTACAAAGCTGAGCCCAGCATCGGAATGAATGACTGTCCACTGGAGTGGTGGGCAGCTCACGCAAAAGCCTATGGACAGCTGTCTCCTCTTGCTCGCAAATATCTGGCTACTCCTGCTACCTCTGTGCCATGTGAGAGGCTATTTTCACTTGCAGGTCACATAGTCCAAAAGAAGAGGGCAGCCTTACTCTCAGACAATGTAAACAAGCTTGTTTGTCTTAGCAATTGGCTCAAGGAATAGATTTGTCATGCATACAGTAGACCCTGCACTAGACCCTGCACTAGACCCTGCAGTCATGCCCCAGACCCTGTAGTAGACCCTGTAGTCATGCCCCCAGAAACTGTAGTAGACCCTGTAGTCATGCCCCCAGACACTGTAGTAGACCCTGTAGTCATGCCCCCAGACACTGTAGTAGACCCTGTAGTCATGCCCCCAGACACTGTAGTAGACCATGCCCCCAGACACTGTACTAGACCCTGTAGTCATGCCCCCAGACACTGTACTAGACCCTGTAGTCATGCCCCCAGACACTGTAGTAGACCCTGTAGTCATGCCCCCAGAAACTGTAGTAGACCCTGTAGTCATGCCCCCAGACACTGTAGTAGACCCTGTAGTCATGCCCCCAGACACTGTAGTAGACACTGTACTAGACCCTGTAGTCATGCCCCCAGACACTGTAGTAGACACTGTACTAGACCCTGTAGTCATGCCCCCAGACACTGTAGTAGACACTGTACTAGACCCTGTAGTCATGCCCCCAGACACTAGCTTGCTGTGGGCTGTTTTGATTTTTGAGGATACTGTAGCTTAGTGTAAACTGTTATTGGCTGTATCAGCAACAAATGTTACCTTATTGAGAGGTATGTTTTCATTCATTTTATTTTATTCAATTTAATAAAATTGATTTCTAAAGCATTCTTCACTTGCAGGTCACATAGTCCAAAAGAAGAGGGCAGCCTTACACACAGACAATGTAAACAAGCTGAAGCTTGTTTGTCTTAGCAATTGGCTCAAGGAATAGATGTCATGCATACAGTAGACCCTGTAGTAAACCCTGCACTAGACCCTGATTTTTGAGGATACTGTAGCTTAGTGTAAACTGTTATTGGCTGTATCGGCAACAAATGTTACCTTATTGAGAGGTATGTTTTCATTCATTTTATTTATTTATTTATTCAATTTAATAGAATTGATTTCTAAAGCATTCTTCACTTGCAGGTCACATAGTCCAAAAGAAGAGGGCAGCCTTACACTCAGACAATGTAAACAAGCTGAGGAATAGATGTCATGCATACAGTAGACCATGTAGTAGACCCTGCACTAGATCCTGCAGTAGACCCTGCAGTAGACCCTGATTTGAGGATACTGTAGCTTAGTGTAAACTGTTAGCTGTATCAGCAACAAATGTTACCTTATTTAGAAGGTATGTTTTCATTTTATTTATTTTATTTATTCTTCTTGGTGTATTTAATTGATCAGTCACCTGCCACAATAATGTAATGTCCTTGAATTTTAAATATTTATATGAATATGAAATATAAATATGCGATTAAAATGCGATTAATTAGATTAATTAATTACAAAACCTGTAATTAATTAGATTAAAAATTTTAATCGCCTGACAGCACTAGTGTGAGAGCAAGAGAGAGAGAGAGAGAGAGATAGTTCTCCAACTTGTGTGAGTTGGAGTGATCTCCTGGTTGTTCCCCCACCTAGGTTATCTAACTATTGCGCTGGTGCAAATAGAAACACTGGCCTGGCCTGCTTCTAAGTTCAGTGGCCTGACTGCAAAAAAAAAGAAAAAAAAAAGTTTTTTTTTTCTTTTTTTTTTTTTTTCATCTGGCGACCCCCCAGCACCCCCCTGCCGTTTTATAGTTCCTGCGTGCCTGCGAGCACGGAGCATAGAACAAGTGGCATTCATCAACACGGAGTGTGCGTAGAACCTGTGTACGCACGTGTGATAAATCCCGATTTTTCTGTACGTACACACATTCTAACTTCTGTGCTTAAGAACGAAAATAGAACACTTTCTAAGAATTGTTGATAAATGAGGGCCCAGGTCCTGTGGACCGAGGAGACAGAGAAGACCTTTCAGCAGCTGAAGGACAAACTGTGTTCG
>NW_028174157.1:0-8094 GCF_963971535.1 Notolepis coatsorum
TGAAAAAAGGATTATATTCAGATATGTACAGACAGATGTGGATATATATATATATGGTAATAATAAATATGTTTATATATATATATATACAGTATATACAGCATAATTGTACATGCTAAAGAGAGGTACTGTTCCAGTGCTACTTGTTTACTGGATCCAGTGATAAGAGACAGATTTCTAACTGTTTTGTTTCGACACATCGCAACCATTCCCCCCGCAAGATGGAAGGACATGGGATTGGAATTTGAGTGGCTACCGCCACCAAGCCACTTCAACTCACACAGAACACAGCGGCCCGCCTGATCTCCAATAGCTCCCTCCTACCTCCGGTCAATGGTCTCTAACTACACACCCTCAAGACCCCTACGCTCTGCCTCTTCTAACTACACACCCTCAAGACCCCTACACTCTGCATCTTCTAACTACACACCCTCAAGACCCCTACACTCTGCATCTTCTAACTACACACCCTCAAGACCCCTACGCTGTAAAGCTGTAAAGGAATGTGAATCACTACCCACCTTCAAAAAACACTCTCAAAGAACACCTACGGGAGACTGCAATTCAAAACTGGCCCCCTACAAATGTCCTAACCCAGTTGTACAATAAAGACCAAGCATGGCTTTGTCAGTATTCCAACGTACCCAACCCCCCCCCCCCCCACCCCACCTCCCTCCAATGTACAGCCCCACCCAACCCCACCCCACCTACCCAACCTCCTCCAATGTACAGTTTCTATGTCAAATGTATGTCAGTATTCCAATGTACAGTGCCCCCCCTACCCCCCCCCCCCACCTCCAATGTACAGCCCCACCCCACCTACCCAACCTCCCCCAATGCACAGTTTCTATGTCAAATGTATATACACTCTTTTTCTGGATTTTTTTAGTATCACAAACAGTACTGTATTTGAAAATCTGGTATGTCATAAATGTATAGATGTAGCAGTACTGTCTATCTGTATGTCGTGTGTGTTATATGATGAATTGAAAATGGGGGACCCTGATGGAAACAAGACGAAAGTCTTTCTCTGGTCTGCATCCCCTTAACAATTGTGTGTATTGATGTAGCCGGTGTGATCTTGTCTGCGTTGTGTTTTAGTCGATTCGACCCCTGTTAAGGGATCGCCCTGAGTGGGAGTTGAACCCCGGACGCCCGCGTCGCGGGCGGCATCACAGACCACTAAGCAAGAAGTGAATTCACTTTTTGCTTCCGGGTCTGGATGCCTCTGGGGAGTGAGTTTACTTGCAGTACCGCTTAACGTCCACAGCCACTTCACGACTTGTACCTCGTGACTGTGGATATACTGCGGTACCTCCGTTACATTGAGCCGTACTGTATTGTACCCATTCTGCAATCTGTTAATACACTTTTCAATCAATCAATCAATCATACGCTCTGCATCTTCTAACTACACACCCTCAAGACCCCTACGCTCTGCATCTTCTAACTACACACCCTCAAGACCCCTACGCTCTGCATCTTCTAACTACACACCCTCAAGACCCCTACGCTCTGCGTCTTCTAACTACACACCCTCAAGACCCCTACGCTCTGCATCTTCTGTTACTACACACCCTCAAGACCCCTACATTCTGCATCTTCTAACTACACACCCTCAAGACCCCTACGCTCTACATCTTCTAACTACACACCCTCCAGACCCCTACGCTCTGCATCTTCTAACTACACACCCTCAAGACCCCTACACTCTGCCTCTTCTAACTACACACCCTCAAGACCCCTACGCTCTGCCTCTTCTAACTACACACCCTCAAGACCCCTACGCTCTGCCTCTTCTAACTACACACCCTCAAGACCCCTACGCTCTGCCTCTTCTAACTACACACCCTCAAGACCCCTACACTCTGCATCTTCTAACTACACACCCTCAAGACCCCTACGCTGTAAAGCTGTAAAGGAATGTGAATCACTACCCACCTTCAAAAACACTCTCAAAGAACACCTACGGGAGACTGCAATTCAAAACTGGCCCCTACAAATGTCCTAACCCAGTTGTACAATAAAGACCAAGCATGGCTTTGTCAGTATTCCAACGTACCCACCCCCCCCCCCCACCCCACCTCCAATGTACAGCCCCACCCAACCCCACCCCACCTACCCAACCTCCTCCAATGTACAGTTTCTATGTCAAATGTATGTCAGTATTCCAATGTACAGTGCCCCCCCTACCCCCCCCCCCCCACCTCCAATGTACTGTTACAGCCCCACCCCACCTACCCAACCTCCCCCAATGCACAGTTTCTATGTCAAATGTATATACACTCTTTTTCTGGATTTTTTTAGTATCACAAACAGTACTGTATTTGAAAATCTGGTATGTCATAAATGTATAGATGTAGCAGTACTGTCTATCTGTATGTCGTGTGTGTTATATGATGAATTGAAAATGGGGGACCCTGATGGAAACAAGACGAAAGTCTTTCTCTGGTCTGCATCCCCTTAACAATTGTGTGTATTGAGCCGTACTGTATTGTACCCATTCTGCAATCTGTTAATACACTTTTCAATCAATCAATTAATCATACGCTCTGCATTTTCTAACTACACACCCTCAAGACCCCTACGCTCTGCATCTTCTAACTACACACCCTCAAGACCCCTACGCTCTGCATCTTCTAACTACACACCCTCAAGACCCCTACGCTCTGCGTCTTCTAACTACACACCCTCAAGACCCCTACGCTCTGCATCTTCTGTTACTACACACCCTCAAGACCCCTACACTCTGCATCTTCTAACTACACACCCTCAAGACCCCTACACTCTGCATCTTCTGTTACTACACACCCTCAAGACCCCTACGCTCTGCGTCTTCTAACTACACACCCTCAAGACCCCTACGCTCTGCATCTTCTGTTACTACACACCCTCAAGACCCCTACACTCTGCATCTTCTAACTACACACCCTCAAGACCCCTACACTCTGCATCTTCTAACTACACACCCTCCAGACCCCTACGCTCTACATCTTCTAACTACACACCCTCCAGACCCCTACGCTCTGCATCTTCTAACTACACACCCTCAAGACCCCTACACTCTGCATCTTCTAACTACACACCCTCAAGACCCCTACGCTCTGCGTCTTCTAACTACACACCCTCAAGACCCCTACGCTCTGCATCTTCTAACTACACACCCTCAAGACCCCTACGCTCTGCATCTTCTAACTACACACCCTCAAGACCCCTACGCTCTGCATCTTCTAACTACACACCCTCAAGACCCCTACGCTCTGCATCTTCTGGCCGCCTCAGACCCACTCCTGTCTGAGCTCCTGGGGGGTTCATCAAGGAGAAGCAGGCTATTCTCAGTCCTCGCTCCACAATGGTGGAACAAAGTTCCCACCACAGTCTGGACAGCTGAAACACAGAAAAATGTCTGCCATCGACTATCGAATATCTGAAATAAAAAATGTATAAATAAAAGAATGAACCTTCTTCCTGTCACTATAAGGTAGTAAACTTAAAAGTGGGGTTAGCATTGACCTACTATACTTATACTGCTACCTATCATGCTAGTATGTCTATACTGCCTGGCACTCAGAGTGTATCACTCAATTTCAACACTATTAGCCGAACAATGCACTGACCCTTAGCTGCCAGAGTTCTAGCCTTCCTGCTGTTTTAATTTTTTTGTAGGTTTGTAATTAAGCATTACATCACGCGCAGGAGTGCGTTATAAGAATTAGAGCATGCCTAGGGGTGGTCATTAGACCCCCCTAGGCATGCTCTAATTCTTATAACGCACGACTACAAGTGGTGTAATGTCTTTTATACAATTGCCGAATTCATCCAACCTTATTGCTATACAATAAACACACATTAACCCTTTCACTGCCACACGACAGAAGGTTAGCCCTTTACTATCACACAACCGATGGCGATGCTCCATCATTAGCATTTGCGGAGCTAATGATGCTAATGATGGAGCATCGCCGTCGGTTGTGTGATAGTAAACGGCTAACCTTCTGTATTGTCACAGTGAAAGGGTTAACCGGCTGTCGTGTGGCAGTGTAAGGGTTAATTGAAGATTTATTCACAAAACCATCCGCAGAAAAAGTAGGTTCAAAAAAATAAAAGAGAAGTTGACTCCGTTTGCTGTTTCAACGCATTCCATCTAAGAGTGAAGTGAGCGGTTGTTATTGGAATGATTGATTGATTGATTGAAAATTGTATTAACAGTGACATGACAGTGTCCTTTTGAAGGAGAGGAGGTTCTACAACGAATGCATCTACAGCTCAATACACACAATTCTTTTTATTTTTTTTATCTTTATTTAACCAGGAAGTCCCATTGAGATACAAGATCTCGCAACATAGGTTGCTTCAAAGCATGGCATCTAACAGTGAAGTGAGCGGTTGTTATTGGATTGATTCGATTGATTGAACATTTTATTAACAGTGAAATGAGTGTCCTTTTGAAGGAGATCGTTCTACAACGAATGGCATCTAACAACACACTTCCCGCGATTTATATTTTGTTTCACAATGAGTCATGACCAACCAATTACATAATCCAACATTGTGTAAGCAACTAACACATTCCACGTGACAGAATCGTTTTTGAATGAGTCGTTATGACGCTATCAATACATCCATTCATAAAGATTATTGTCCGCCATCTTGGTTTCATTCCTAAAAACACGAACGGCGGAGTGATTCCAAAAAAAACGTAATTCGGTTGTGGGCGGGTTCTGGGATCACGTGGAGAGTGTTATGAGAAATAACAACGTCAAACTTGACTGTTTCAGCCAATCAGAATCAAGAAATGTGCATGCCATTGTATAATTTGTAAGTCACTTTGGATAAAAGCATCAACTAAATGACTAAATGCAAATGTGATGTAATGAGTGGGATTGGGGGGGGGGGGTGCCTTTTGTCTCATTCACCCTCATTCAAAAACACACTAAACTGTGACTCATCATTCACCATCATTCAAAACCACACTAAACTGACATCATTCACCATCATTCAAAACCACACTAAACTGTGACTCATCATTCACCCTCATTCAAAACCACACTAAACTGTGACTCATCATTCACCATCATTCAAAACCACACTAAACTGTGACATCATCATTCACCATCATTCAAAACCACACTAAACTGTGACATCATTCGCCATCATTCAAAACCACACTAAACTGTGACATCATTCACCATCATTCAAAACCACACTAAACTGTGACTCATCATTCGCCATCATTCAAAACCACACTAAACTGTGACTCATCATTCACCATCATTCAAAACCACACTAAACTGACATCATTCACCATCATTCAAAACCACACTAAACTGTGACTCATCATTCACCATCATTCAAAACCACACTAAACTGTGACTCATCATTCACCATCATTCAAAACCACACTAAACTGTGACATCATCATTCACCATCATTCAAAACCACACTAAACTGTGACATCATTCGCCATCATTCAAAACCACACTAAACTGTGACATCATTCACCATCATTCAAAACCACACTAAACTGTGACTCATCATTCGCCATCATTCAAAACCACACTAAACTGTGACTCATCATTCACCATCATTCAAAACCACACTAAACTGACATCATCATTCGCCATCATTCAAAAACACACTAAACTGTGACATCATCATTCGCCTGCCATCGGGAGGAAATGCCGCCTCGCTCGCTGGACCAAAGTGTGATGGACTCCATGCAGAATCACATCCTGTTCCGTGTATTTCTGTCCCGAGCGAGCGAGGAAACCCGGCACGGGGGAAGAGGGGGGGAGGGGGAGAGAGACCTTTAGAGGTTTTGTTATTTAAATTTGATATAGTATAATATCGACATCCTGTTATCTGCACTGCACACTTTTTTTAGAACTGTATATAGTCATCTTTATTTTAGTCATATTTTATTTTATTTATTTAATCAACAAAGTGAATTTTACAGTTTTTTTTCTGTAAGGTACTGAATGACAATGACAATAAAGGAATCTGAATATTTTTTAAAAATGTTTGTACTTCATTGCACATTTTTGTACCTCATTTATTTGTATCCACTTTTTTTTATTCACTTTTTCTCCCCATCCCAATTTAGTTGTGCCAATTCCCCCCTCCCCTTCCTGGTCGTTGCTCGCATGTGCCCCCAACTGGTCGGTCTAGGGAGGGTTGATAGATACTATCGCGTGTCCCCTCCGATACATGCAGAGTCAGCCAGCCACTTCTTTTCACCTGCCAGCGCGGACTCTCATTGGCGAGGTGTAACGCGTGGGAGGCTCACACTACCCTCGACATCTCCTGTCCTTGCTGTGCAGGCGCCCTCACCGACCTGTAGGAGTCGCTGTTTACAACAACCAGGATACCACCCCACCGGCTTCCCTCCCGCTGACTCTGCCAATTGAGTCAGTATGACGGCCGGCACAAGCCGGAGGCAATGCTGACAGCCGGATTCGATACCAGAGTCTCACGCGTTGGTGACGAGCGCAATGTCCACTGCGCCCCTCATTGCTAATTTTTGTACCTCATTGCTTGCATTCTGTACCTCATTTTGTACAGTTTGTATATTGTATATAGTGTATAGTGGTTGGACTTTATTCTTTAACTTTTTCTTTTGACTTCTTTTTACTGTATGAAGCACATTATCAGGGGGCTCATGCAGAACCAAGCATTTCACTGTAATGTACACATGTACTTTATATGTGACAAATAAAAACAAAACTTGAAACTAGTTCCTAACGATGATCAGCGTCTGCAGCCACATGCGGCCGGTCTTGTTGTCTTTTCTTCCAGGGCTTTCTGCCTTTTTAACCAGTTAACATGTATTAGTCGATAATCCAATGTAATGATAATCTACTGAACGCACAGAGAGGAAATAGGTATCTATCTTCTTGTCTGACTCTGGAGAATTGATTGATTGAAAACGTTATTAACAGATTGCAGAATGGGTACAATACAGTACAGCTCAATACACACAATTGTTAAGGGGATGCAGACCAGAGAAAGACCTTCGTCTTGTTTCAGGGAACAAAATTAACTTTTTGGCTTACCAGCCAAATTCAAGGGTACTACGACTATGCTTGCACCTCATGGTACCAAAGCACCTCAAAGGCACTAAAAACCAAATTACAAACATCACAAAACAAACTGGTCAGACTACTGCTTGACCTTACTCCTAGAAGTAAGGTCAAGCAGTAGTCTTGACCTTACAGTAGTCTGACCAGTTTGTTTTGTGATGTTTGTAATTTGGTTTTTAGTGCCTTTGAGGTGCTTTGGTACCATGAGGTGCAAGCATAGTCGTAGTACCCTTGAATGAGTGCTCCTGCCAGAGTCTTCAGGGTATTCTTGTTTACCAGAGAGGAGATCCAGTACAAGAATCGAGTTCGTTGGTTGACTTTTTTTTTATTACATTGGATGCCATTTTGTCACAGGAGAGATTAGCCTCTAGGATGGAACCCAGGTAGGTAATTTCATCTTTCCTTGTGACAATATTGTCACCCACTGTAACTGAGAAGCCGTCGGTCTTGCTGAGTTTGTTATTTGATCCGAAGAGAATGGACTCTGTTTTACCCAGGTGTAATGATAATATCATATATGTAAGGGAATTGGCATAACGACTAAATTGGGACCGTGAATGATACAGAAAGCCAAAAAAATTATATAAACGCCAAAGGTTGTCACTCTATGTACAATTATTATATTTATTGCATCTTAATCGCCCCCCCCCACTGCTGGGGTTTGGTTTGGATCGGGGCTCGTGTGCGACACCTGGCCCAGCCCTCTGGCTCTGAAAGGACTAGGAGTCACTCCCTCTGACACACTGCATATAATGTAGATCTATCACTTCATCACTGTCACACATGATTTCTGGCGAGACCCGTAAGTCACCGCTAACTCCCTCCCCCCCCCCCCCCCCCTCACGTCGGGGGACCCCTCTTCCTCTCCGGGATTTGCGCTGTCAAAAGCGTGCATGTACGACACTCGCGCGGATTTAAAAGCACACATTCTCCGCCACAACCCCCCCCCCCCCCGAGACTGACACATGGGAATGGAGAGGGGGGGGGCGGGGGGGTGGACCGCCACACAGGGCAG
>NW_028174156.1:0-2000 GCF_963971535.1 Notolepis coatsorum
CGTGCGTGTATATTCACTTGTGTGCACATGGGCGACACACGTTGCAAACCGCAAGTTATTATCCATCGATGATTTTCACTCTCACAGAGCCACTCGTGTGTATTTGTGTGTATTTGTGTCTGCCGTGCGCATGTCCTCTCTGTCTCTGTGGGTACGTTCACGCTGGTCCAATATCATAAGTGAAAAATGCGCCCCAATGCGTTCTCTGCTTCCCCTGCAACGGTGTTATCAACCTGTCAGTGATTCTGAGGAGCTGTCGCTCTGGGAGTCAGTCGGTACCCAAGATTCTTTCAAAACAAAATATGTCGAAACGTGAATATAAAGACTAATATATTTGGTACGATGATGATGATGATGATGATGATGATGATGATGATGATGATGATGATGATGATGATGATGATGAACACAGTTTGATGAATGAACACTTGGGTCAGTGCCTCTGTCTTGCTACAGGCAAACAGTGCCATTTCTCCCACTTAACTTTGAATGAACACAACACTCTAACTTACCATCTTTAGATAATGAAGTACTCAACCTCTACTGTCTTTAACTATAAATGAACATAACACTCTAACTTGCCATCTTTAGATAATAAAGTACTCAACCTCTACTGTCTTTAACTATGAATGAACACAACACTCTAACTTACCATCTTTAGATAATGAAGTACTCAACCTCTACTGTCTTTAATTATGTATGACCACACCATCTTTAGATAATTAAAGTACTCAACCTCTACTGTCTTTAACTATGAATGAACACAGCACTCTAACTTACCATCTTTAGATAATAAAGTACTCAACATCTACTGTCTTTAACTATGAATGAACACAACACTCTAACTTACCATCTTTAGATAATAAAGTACTCAACCTCTACTGTCTTTAACTTTGAATGAATACAACACTCTAACTTACATCTTTAGATAATAAAGTACTCAACATCTACTGTCTTTAACTATGAATGAACACAACACTCTAACTTACCATCTTTAGATAATAAAGTACTCAACCTCTACTGTCTTTAACTATGAATGAACACAACACTCTAACTTACCATCTTTAGATAATGAAGTACTCAACCTCTACTGTCTTTAATTATGTATGACCACACCATCTTTAGATAATAAAGTACTCAACCTCTACTGTCTTTAACTATGAATGAACACAGCACTCTAACTTACCATCTTTAGATAATAAAGTACTCAACATCTACTGTCTTTAACTATGAATGAACACAACACTCTAACTTACCATCTTTAGATAATAAAGTACTCAACCTCTACTGTCTTTAACTTTGAATGAATACAACACTCTAACTTACATCTTTAGATAATAAAGTACTCAACATCTACTGTCTTTAACTATGAATGAACACAACACTCTAACTTACCATCTTTAGATAATAAAGTACTCAACCTCTACTGTCTGTAACTATGAATGAACACAACACGCTAACTTACCATCTTTAGATAATAAAGTACTCAACCTCTACTGTGTTTAACTATGAATGAACACAACAATCTAACTTACGATCTTTAGATAATAAAGTACTCAACATCTACTGTCTTTAACTATGAATGAACACAACACTCTAACTTACCATCTTTAGATAATAAAGTACTCAACCTCTACTGTGTTTAACTATGAATGAACACAACAATCTAACTTACGATCTTTAGATAATAAAGTACTCAACATCTACTGTCTTTAACTATGAATGAACACAACACTCTAACTTACCATCTTTAGATAATAAAGTACTCAACCTGTAACTGAGGGGTTACAAAACCCTGACTGTATTAAAGATTGTGATAGATTAAACCACTGCTAGTTATGTACTTTAATTACTGGCCAGACAGTACATCAAATATAGATGGTGAACACCCACAAGAACACGGCATTGACACAGAAATAGTATTTGAGGGTAATTTATTATTATTAGGCAACGTTAGGTTACAGAATGAGAATTAGGGTCGCGCTTGTATGGCGAAGAAT
>NW_028174155.1:0-11662 GCF_963971535.1 Notolepis coatsorum
AGGGCCAAGACTAAGAGAATAATCAAACAACTGCCACTTTGAACTGCTGCGGTCAGGCGAGCGCTACCGGAGCCTCCGAGAGACTCAGAAGGAGCTTCTATCCCAGAACCCATCATCTATACACACAACACACATCCACATGTAGTACACACACCTTACCACTCACTTTATTCACTTTAGACACTTTATCACTTCATATTTATCTATTATTAAAGAGATTTGCACCACATTCATACCTCATTTGCACCTTACCCTACGTTTTGTACCTCATCTCATTTCTGCATTGTACCTCACTGTTACTCATTTGACTCTGTATTGTATATTGTATATATATGTTTATTTACTTTACTTACTTCTTAATTACTATTTTTTTTTTTTACTTACTTTCTTTTTACTGTATGAAGCACACTCTCAGGGGCTCATACAGAAACAAGCATTTCATCATAAAGTATTCTGTATTTTGTTGTGACAAATAATAAACAAACTTGAAACTTGAACTTGAGGGGGGGGGGGGGGGGGGGGGGGGCAAAAGAAGTGGTAGAAAGAGAGACCAGACACCTGTGCTGCCCGCCCCCTCTAAGCTGTGGCAGACCTCCAACACGTCTCACACACACAGTGCAGCACGACTAGTTTAGTACTGGAACGGAATCATAAACACAATAATTATGTTGGTTTAGTATTGTGTTGGAACCATAAACACTACATATAACTGAGAGGGCATACATACCCTCATCTCGCACCTTGTTGCCCATATGCACATGTCCAGAGTTAATATTATATTGATTTGATATATTGTTTACACTGCTTTTTTATTCTATTTTATTTTGACTTCTCCACTGTACTATAATTATATGACCTGTATCATGTCTTCTACTACCTGTACCTCCCCTCCCCCCTCCCCCATGCTGCTATGATGCCTGGATTTCCCCAAGGGGATCAATAAAGGAATATCTTATCTTATCTTACATGCTGGTTTAGTATTGCGATGGAATCATAAACACCATATGTTGGTTTAGTATTGCGATGGAATCATAAACACCATATGTTGGTTTAGTATTGTGATGGAATCATAAACACAATTGGTTTAGTATTGTGATGGAATCATAAACACAATTGGTTTAGTATTGTGATGGAATCATAAACAATATGTTGGTTTAGTATTGTGATGGAATCATAAAACACTACATGCTGGTTTAGTATTGTGATGGAATCATAAACAGAACATGCTGGTTTAGTATTGTGATGGAATCATAAACAGAACATGCTGTGTAAAGAAGAGAAAGGAGCCAAGTTTGCTGGAGCAGAATTGTGTGCATTATTCTCATCAGACACAATCCTTGCACCGTAAACAGCCTGCATATGAAGGACTCTCTCTCTCTCTCTCTAGCTGGAGTAGAAACAGCAAACACACTGGCTCGCTGCTGGGATGATTAGTACTTCAAAGGGAACCCAGCTAACCACGAGAAGCATTGGTACTGCAGCAGAGAGGCAATGTTCCCGAATATATCTGTCACAATGGTGCTGCAAGCCCACAGCAATGAGAGAGAGAGAGAGAGAGGGAGGGAGAGAGAGAGCGAAGAGAGAGAGAGAGAGAGAGAGAGAGAGAGAGAGGGAGAGAGGGAGGGAGAGAGAGAGGGAGAGAGAGAGGGAGAGAGAGAGAGAGAGAGAGAGAGAGAGAGGGAGGGAGGGAGGGAGGGAGGGAGGGAGGGAGGGAGGGAGGGAGGGAGGGAGGGAGGGAGCAAGAGAGAGAGGGGGAGAGAGAGAGGAGAGAGAGATGGAGGGAGAGAGAGAGAGAGGGAGGGAGAGAGAGAGAGAGAGGGAGGGAGGGAGGGAGGGAGAGAGAGGGAGGGAGGGAGGGAGAGAGCAAGAGAGAGAGAGAGAGAAAGGGAGAGAGAGATGGAGGGAGATAGAGAGAGGGAGGGAGGGAGGGAGGGAGAGAGCAAGAGAGAGAGGGGGAGAGAGAGAGAGAGAGCGAGAGAGAGAGCAAGATAGAGCAAGAGATAGAGAGAGAGAGAGAGAGGTAGGGAGGGAGGAGGGAGAGAGCAAGAGAGAGGGGGGGGAGAGAGAGAGAGAGAGGGAGAGAGAGAGAGAGAGAGAGAGAGAGAGGGAGGGAGGGAGAGAGGGAGATAGAGAGAGAGAGAGAGAGAGAGAGAATAGTAGCTCAGGCTCAAGCCTTTACCTGGTGGCAACGCTACATTAGTCTATTTGTCACAATCACATATTTCTCTCAGCCAGGAGTGGGAAAACAAGCTGGCAGAAGGGCCGTGTTTGTGCGAATGCCCTGATGCAAACATAAAGAAGAAAGAGACGTCTTTTCTCGTTCCTCTGCCTCCTCTTGCCATGCAAAAATGTCCCTCTGGGAGATACACATGTTTAAATTATTCAAAAGGTGTGGACACTGGCTGCAGCTCAAAGTGAGATCTAAAGAAGGCTGTTTGTGTGTTATGTACCGAGCTTCAATTCCCAGCAAGAGCTCAGGTACCGTAAACCAACCTGGAACGATATACGAGGCTTTTTCTCGTGCTGGTCATGGGTATAAAATGGCCACCACTGTAACATTCTGATTTAATACAGCTGTATTTGAAATATTTGTAGGAGGCCAAGAGACCACGAAAAGCGCCAGAGGACGCATATTGTAACATTGTGTAAAACCCATTTTCCACTGGATAAACACTGGATAAGCATGGCTGCAAATAAAGCCCAAACACAGGTGAGGGGAAATATGCCGAATCAACTGTGACCTCCTAAATATGGGCGTGATATCGTGGTGGAAAATAGCCGAAGCTGAATAACTTACTCAGTCAAAAGAGACCTGGTTAATACGATTTATTAACTCAATCAAAGTATCAATACAAAATAGTCAGAGTTAGGCTTGGATGACTCTCAACGAGGTGGTCAGCTGGGACACCAGGGAAGAGAGACCCCCCCCCTACCAGATCTTCAACAACGTGATGCCTACAAAACTGAAAGGGGTGGGGGCCATAGGTATAGGGGTGTCATGACATTTTGGGGAAATGTGGGGGAGGGTTTGGTGGGCTTGTCCAGACGAAGACGATTTCGGTTGTATCCGTCAAAGTATTTTAACGTATGCACCAGTGCATGTGAGCGGATCGGAGCGTGAGCGGCGCGGGGCGCGGAGCGGCCGGTTTTGACGTGAGCGAGGAGTGGGTTTTAAAATGAGTCGGCGCGACGTCCGGAGCGAGAGTTCTCCTCCGCTCCAATCCACTCCAGGCCGCTCACAGTGGTTTAACACTGATGTAATATATACATGCAGTACAATGCCAAAGCAACAGATGGCGATGTACAAACATGAAGGCCATTTTCAACCAATGAGAAGGGTGAACCTGTGATAGGCTGTTCGTTCAGGCTTTGTCACTGTAGAGACGCCCACACTCACTCCAGTTAGAAAAAGTATATCGACGCCATTGTTGTTGACGTTAGCTTACATGCTAACGTTAATGGCAGCGACCATAGCATTGTGGCTCGGCTAGCCTATCATCGCTTAATAGAGATAGTGAATGGATAAACAACGTTATTTAACATTGCAGAATGGCTACAATTACAATGCGGCTCAATACAAACAATTGTTAAGGGGCCCAGGGGGTGTAGACTGTTGTAGTTTGAGCTCATTTACACCATGCTCCAAAAAAAGAAGAAAAAAAAACTGCCGAGCGATCTGGCGCGGGGAGCGGGGAGCGCTCGATTCAAGGTGAGCGGGGAACGAGCGGAGAGCGACTTGGGGTCAACATGAGTGATTAGCGGAGCGGACCAAGCTTTAAAGAGCGAAGAGCGGATTTCTCGGCCGCGCCGATCCGCTCACGTGGTCTGGTATGCACCTTTCGTCCACACGGAAACCTCGCTCTGGGAGCCTGAATACGCTATTTTCTGAGAACGGCTCGCAGAGCGGACATATCTGAAGATGCAATAAATCAATCAATCAACGCCACCCTTGAGTTCCCGTCTTTACAAGCCTATACGCATCTTTCCTGAAACGATGACGCAATAGCCCACCTCTCCCTTAATCCGCATGCGCAAACCCAGCCAACAAAAAATAAACATGATACATAATATGTCTTATATGTCCAGATATGTCCTGGCTAGAAGTGTTTATTAAACACCGGGAGGCTACTGTGATGAAACACACGATACGATACTAGCTAGAGATTAGCGTCACATAGCGGGCCTTTTTCTGAAAACCCAAAATAAGCTAACTAAGTAGCCAAGCACATAGACTGTTCCATAGCATACGCTTTCAGTTGATCATGACAAGGCCTAAGAATGAGGGATGGGTGTAGGAAGGGAAGATGGGTGAGGGAGATCAAAGAGAGGTGGGGGAATGGAATGGAATCTTCCACAATATCACACACGAGAGTCTGTGTGGTTGGGCTGTCCTTGGCTAAACTAATTCTTTGTCGGCCAATAGTATAATAATAGAATAATGAAAGACCCTCATCACCCCAACAACAGCCTGTTCATGCTGCTGCGGTCAGGCAGACACCTGCGAACACCAGTAACTAGGACAGAGAGACTTCGGCTCAGCTTCTTCCCCCAGGCCATCAGAGCCTTGAACACTGAACTCTCCACACACAAGTACACATGAGCACACACACGACACACACACTGTACACGCTCACACACTAGCAGCCACTTTAACATGAGCAAGCACATACTCATGCTGCACACGCTCACACTTATGGCCACTTTACAAAAGGAAAGGTCACTTTAAGAATAGTATAGTATAACTTGAGATTGTATAATATAGCATGTACATAAAGACCCAGTGCCTCATCCGTAGCTAACAGTGTATTGCACTACCACAGGACCTAGCATGTCCTACCATGCTCTGTAAATAACTCATGTACATATACCGATATGCCCTACTTTGTTTACTTGTTTTATTGCACAATGTCCTTCTATTGGATTCTATTATATATTACTATTGTATTATGCACATCGTTGCGGGCAAGACCACCCGCATTTCATTGTATACTCGTATGCCGTGACAAATAAAAAAAACTCTTGACTCTCTCTCTTGACTAGTCATGGAATCTGTTGATTAGTTGATTTCATTGAAAAATCCGTAACATTTGATATTGACCAGAGATGTGCTGATCATTTTAAATCGAGTGCTAACCAGAATGTGCTCATCCTTTCATACCTCACGAAATGTGCCGATTATTCTAAATCTAGTGCTTACCAGTGATGTGCTTATGTTTCCAGTAGGGATGTTCGATATTGGCTTTTTTTTATCGATATCCGATATACCGATATTGTCCAACTCTTAATTTCCGATACCGATATCAACCGATACAGATATATGTGGGGTTTCCCCCCCAAAAGAACAGAATAATTTCAGGTAATTAACATTACATATCTCTTGTCGTGGAATTAACACAACATTATGCATACTTTTGACAATAAATAAAATAAGAATTTGTTCTTACTTGCTTGCCTGGGTAAATAAAGGTTAAATAAATGTAAAAAAAAAAGAAGAAAAAAAAGAATATATATATTTTTTTAAACCGATACCGATAATTTCCGATATTACATTTTAATGCCAATATGGGCCGATAATATCGGACATCCCTAGTTTCCAGGGAACAACCAAGACCAAATCGACCGATCAATTGACTAATGGAGTAACGAGGGGACAGCCCTAGTCTAGATTATCGTGAATAATTATAGGCAAGAAATATTTAGTATTCCTGTTCCCCTAGAGTAGTACTCCTGAGAGAACAACCATAACAGGCTCTTTAATAACATCTCCATCCCAGTGACATTTCTGACCACAATACATTTCCTATCCGAGGAACAGGTCTAAGCTTGTCCACCCCAGAGAGCACCGCTCCACTCACCGCAGTGGAACCACCCGTCCGCTTAGTGGCAACGTTCTGCTTTTCCATCACAGAGGGCTCCTCTCAGCCCCCCCCCCCCCCCCCTTATGACCAGCGTACCAAGCAAGGGACTGACAGCAGGGTCAATCTGGCCCCTTTAACCTTGGCCTAAAAAGCCACTCAGTGTACTATTCAAAAGAATAGTAGAATAGAATAGTAGAATGATAGATTATCGATTGGCGTTTCTTTCCTATACACGCTATATTAAAAAATTCAAATGTATATGATCGGTATACATTATGCTTCATCATGCGTGAAGGAAAGGGGGGGCGTTTATAATTCCTTGATCGTCAGTGATGGCTTTATTTAGTATGGGTTGATACGTTGATCAGACTGATTGCAAACAAAGAAATGGACAATCGGGCTGAAAATAACGTTAGATTCCTCTTACCGTTCGCCGATGAGACTGGAGGAAAAATATTCCAATTATTTGACGTCAATCTGCTAGATCCATTTCCCGTTTGTATGACACAATAAACGCCGAAATCATATTGATTATTGCGTTTCGAAAGCAATCCCAATGCACTCGAGTGTGTATCTAGACCCACGTTACAATATATCTCTGGCGGAGGAATTTCCCTGATGCACCGAGCGCCACTTCCGGTTTGGCGTAAAGTGTAACTTGCCCGAAATCCACCAGGCGGCGGTATTGAGGCGTTGCAATATCAGAACAGGGTCCAGCTGCATCCCGGAGGGAGGCTGGATGAATTATGAATGCCATGGCGAAAAAAATGAAATATTGATAGAAAAAACGAGTTCCCTCGTTGTTGGCGCACAACGCATGGCGGGCAATAACGAGTATACTCGTTGTTGGCGTCCAAAGTGTTAATCAATGTTCCCAATTAACTAATATATATATGACATAAGTCCAAAGTCAACCTGAATATTCTCAAGCCTGACACTAATTTCCCACAATCCCTCCTGTGGGGCTTTTAAAGCCCCAAATACATAATTAACCAACCTCAAAAACATAAAACTAAACAAAAAATGAGTCCTCCTCACCCCTCTCCTCTAGAGACTGGATGCTTGTTAGTTAGAACACCTCTGCATACTGGCCTCCAGCTCGAGCCAACATGGCCTCCAGCTCGAGCCAACATGGCCTCCCAGCTCGAGCCAACATGGCCTCCCAGCTCGAGCCAACATGGCCTCCCAGCTCGAGCCAACATGGCCTCCAGCTCGAGTCAACATGGCCTCCAGCTCGAGTCAACATGGCCTCCCAGCTCGAGGCAACATGGCTTCCCAGCTCGAGGCAACATGGCCTCCCAGCTCGAGCCAACATGGCCTCCAGCTCGAGTCAACATGGCCTCCAGCTCCAGCTCGAGCCAACATGGCCTCCAGCTAGAGTCAACACCCCTCAGTGTCCATGTAGGGCCAGGCGATTACGTGAAGAAGATATGATAAATAATGGATAAATAATGGAATCGATATCCGCTTAGCTACGGGGGAAAGTCACACACGAGATAATCCAATCGATGTTCGTCGTATTGAACCTCAAGGTAAACGGAAAGCATGATACTTCGGTTTGGTACAATTATCAAAAATGAAACTGTAATCTTCAATTGACAGTCAAATAATTTCAGAAATCATTTCGTGAGAAATCTGACTTAATATTTGACTTCTTAGCATTCATTTAGATGAATATATATATGCAGATATACAGATATAATATATACATAAAATACAGACATATTGCCTGGAGACCTACCATGCAGGAGTGTGCCATCCTCCCCTGAGCTCAGTCCACGTCGCCTCAGCATGTAAACACTGTGCCACACACCAGAAGTCTTACGACTTCTCCAGGTCAACACCAGACGAGACTCTGCAGAGCTCCTGTTTGTCCTCTGAGCCGCTCATGTCCCACGACGGGACGAGGAGCAGGACTGATAGGCACCGGTGACGGACTCCAGACCCACACATGGTAAATAAATAATGCTCCAGTGATCCACCCGACACACAGCCGGGCTCAGATCAGATGTCACCCTGGTTTCGCCAGTGTCCCTGATTACACTGTGTCTCTGTCTCTCTCTCTCTCTCTCTCTCTCTCTCTCTCTCTCTCTCTCTCTCTCTCTGTCTCTCTGTCTCTCTGTCTCTCTCTCTCTCTCTCTCTCTCTCTCTCTCTCTCTCTCTCTCTCTCTCTCTCTCACAAACAACCACAAGACGTAACTGCCCTCTTCACTTTGATATGTCAAAACCACTGGGGGAGTCTAACAGAGAGAGAGTCAATACTAACTCATTCAGTCTAATAGACAGAGAGTCAAGAATAACTCATTCAGTCTAATAAACAGAGAGAGAGTCAAGACTAACTCATTCAGTCTAATAGACAGAGAGTCAAGAATAACTCATTCAGTCTAATAGACAGAGAGAGAGAGTGAAGACTAACTCATTCAGTCTAACATACAGAGAGAGAGTCTAGACTAACTCATTCAGTCTAATAGGGAGGTGTAGTCTGACGTCACTGGTTGTTCCACCCGTATAGGGTTTTATCATTGGGAAAATGGATTATCGGCTATTGTAACAATTCTGCCGCATGGAAATTGAAAAGCTTTCCATTTTTGCAAAGAATGAGTTCCCTTCTATCACTAACATTATTCTTTAAGCATTTTTAGTTGAAAACAAATTTGTTAATGCTTTATTTGCTTTAAACGAGACAATCTAGAAATGGGCAATGGGGAAATGCATTGTGTTCCACAGAGGGTGGAACACGAAAAACGGCAATGACATCACCACTACACCTCCCTATAGACAGAGATAGAGTTGAAGACTAACTCCTTCAGGACCTTCTGCAAGCGCTATCTCAAAAGTCTAATAGACAGAGAGAGTCAAGACTAACTCATTCAGTCTAATAGATGGACGAGAGAGAGTCAAGACTAACTCACTCAGGACTTTCTGCAAGCGCCGTCTCAAACGCACACCATCAGTCAAGAGAGGCTGCTCCAGTGAGTTAAAGGAGGTTGGAGAAAAGTACATGATGGTGAAAATGAAGGATGAGACGAGAGCCGCCACCTCCTCCTCCGTGCGTTCGGAGAAGTCAGCGCTCGGCGTGCGCTGCGCCCGCTAGAGGAAGATAAGAACACATTTCAATTTCCCCTCGAAAAAGGTTCCGTCGCCGAGCTGATAACAGTCTCAGGTTGTCACACAACAGAGAGAGAGAACGGGGAGGAGATAAACGGGAAAAAAGGGGCCAATTAATCACATAATCCCATCTCTGAGAGCTATACATAATATACAGTAAGCCTCTCATGCATAGTAAAGATTACGGGTTTATCTCAGCCTTGCTGCAGGTTCGGGTACAACGGGAACAGATCGCCTATTCCAGCTAAACGTCCTTCACATTGTACATGTCTGTGGCAAGACAAAGCTATGCGATAATACGGCTTAAAGCAGATGAGGGAGGGGGGGGGCGGGGGGGTGCAACTATACCTAGATTATTCTGCCTATCTTAATTTTCCTAAAGAAGAAAGAAGGCAGTTCTTAAAGGTCTTGGAAAACTTTTGACTTTGTACACTTTTGCATGTCTGCCTTTTTTCTTTTCTCTTTTGCACGCCAATGATAATATGTTTCCAGGGCTCTGGATAGGAAAGCGTATAGGCTTGTGTGTATAGATAGGAATGTCATTTGATCGGCCTAGAGAGAGACGTTCAGGAATATCTCATCGAGGACCGTCGCCCCGCCCGGCCGCTGGGCTCGGTCTGAAAACAACCGCCACTTATATACGAGTCCCACCGCCTTCCTCCGTCCGTCCGTCCGCTCGCCCAGACGGCCGCCTACCTGATAGTTCGGCTGGTAATGCAGTACTTCCACATCACATTCTGCACGGGCGGTGACGACATCGTCACCGGAGAGGAGAGAGACACGAGACACGTCCCAAAAGAATGCGCATGGCGGCCGGCACGCACACGCAGGGGAAAAAAGGTCAAAAAAAAAAAGAAAGAAAAAAATAACTACAAAAAAAAATTATAAACACACCATAAAACTTGTCGCGACTCCCCCCTCCTTTTATAACTGCCAGTTAGAAGTACAGTCTGTGCTCACTCCCCTGTCGGACCACAAATTACAGCCCACATCCTTCTACTTTCCATAGAGGGGAAAAACCACAAATTCATTCTTCCGCTACTTGGTCTGTGCCTGTTTTAGAGAGTTCTCTCTGCCTGCCTCTCTGGGTTGTGTCGGGCCGTGCCGGAGTCTAGCGGGCTGCCCCGATGACCAAGTAAGGTAAAAGGCCCAGTATGGATAGCAAGAGGAAAATATCATCCCTCTTTTCTGAACAAAGGTTTCTCCTCCTCCACCCACATTGGGCCTCTCACACCATCCCTCCCTGTATCCTGCAGACACCCCTTCTCTCCCCTTTTCTTTTCAGTGCAATATATCTCTCTCATCTGGCCAGGGTGTGCTCCCCAATGGTGCTGGGTTGGGCCCGCATGTGCTGCGTGTTATGTATAATGGATGCGTGTGTGTGTGTGTGTATATGTGTGTGTGTGTGTGTGTGTGTGTGTGTGTGCTTGTGTGCGTGTGTGTGTGTGTGTGTATATGTGTGTGTGTGTGGTGTGTGTGTGTGCTTGTGTGCGTGTGTGTGTGTACGTATGGTAATACCTGGGCCAGTGTCCAAGAATGACACAGCTCTCAATGGGAAGGCCGAGCGGGCGGAGGGAGGGAGGGAGGGAGGGAGGGAGGGTGAGCCCCAGTTCAGCAGCTGGGAGAGGCTGTTTTGAGTTACTACACCAACCTCAGCCCTGGAACCCAATCTGAGCACGTTCCCGCTGGAGCCCGCGGCGCGCAGGGTTAATGAGTTACACCCACAGCGACTGCCCCGAGTCCCGGGACCCGGGAGGAGTCAGGAGCCGTAATGGAGGCTTCAGACCAGGGCCGTAATGGAGGCTTCAGAGACCCAGGAGGAGTCAGGAGCCGTAATGGAGGCTTCAGAGACCCGGGAGGAATCAGGAGCCGCAATGGAGGCTTCAGAGACCCGGGAGGAATCAGGAGCCGTAATGGAGGCTTCAGACCAGGGCCGTAATGGAGGCTTCAGAGACCCAGGAGGAGTCAGGAGCCGTAATGGAGGCTTCAGACCAGGGCCGTAATGGAGGCTTCAGGACCCAGGAGGAGTCAGGAGCCGTAATGGAGGCTTCAGACCAGGGCCATAATGGAGGCTTCAGAGACCCCAGGAGGAATCAGGAGCCGTAATGGAGGCTTCAGAGACCCAGGAGGAATCAGGAGCCATAATGGTGGCTTCAGAGACCCAGGAGGAATCAGGAGCCATAATGGAGGCTTCAGAGACCCGGGAGGAATCAGGAGCCATAATGGAAGGCTTCAGAGACCCGGGAGGAATCAGGAACCGTAATGGAGGCTTCAGAGACCCAGGAGGAATCAGGAGCCGTAATGGAGGCTTCAGAGACCCGGGAGGAATCAGGAACCGTAATGGAGGGCTTCAGAGACCCGGGAGGAATCAGGAGCCGTAATGGAGGCTTCAGAGACCCGGGAGGGAATCAGGAGCCACAATGGAGGCTTCAGAGACCCGGGAGGAATCAGGAACCGTAATGGAGGCTTCAGAGACCCGGGAGGAATCAGGAGCCGTAATGGAGGCTTCAGAGACCCGGGAGGAATCAGGAGCCTTAATGGAGGCTTCAGAGACCCGGGAGGAATCAGGAACCGTAATGGAGGCTTCAGAGACCCGGGAGGAATCAGGAGCCGTAATGGAGGCTTCAGAGACCCAGGAGGAATCAGGAGCCATAATGGAGGCTTCAGACCAGGGCCGTAATGGAGGCTTCAGACCG
>NW_028174154.1:2500-12500 GCF_963971535.1 Notolepis coatsorum
ACAACACTGCAGTACGCTGCTTAGCTAACGTTACCCCCTAGAAACAACACTGCAGTACGCTGTTTAGCTAACGTTACCCCCTAGAAACAACACTGCAGTACGCTGCTTAGCTAACGTTACCACCTAGAAACAACACTGCAGTACGCTGCTTAGCTAACGTTACCACCTAGAAACAACACTGCAGTACGCTGTTTAGCTAACGTTACCACCTAGAAACAACACTGCAGTACGCTGCTTAGCTAACGTTACCACCTAGAAACAACACTGCAGTACGCTGCTTAGCTAACGTTACCTTCTAGAAACAACACTGCAGTACGCTGCTTAGCTAACGTTACCACCTAGAAACAACACTGCAGTACGCTGCTTAGCTAACGTTACCACCTAGAAACAACACTGCAGTACGCTGCTTAGCTAACGTTACCCCCTAGAAACAACACTGCAGTACGCTGCTTAGCTAACGTTACCACCTAGAAACAACACCGCAGTACGCTGCTTAGCTAACGTTACCACCTAGAAACAACACCGCAGTACGCTGCTTAGCTAACGTTACCACCTAGAAACAACACTGCAGTACGCTGCTTAGCTAACGTTACCACCTAGAAACAACACCGCAGTACGCTGCTTAGCTAACGTTACCACCTAGAAACAACACTGCAGTACGCTGCTTAGCTAACGTTACCACCTAGAAACAACACCGCAGTACGCTGCTTAGCTAACGTTACCCCCTAGAAACAACACTGCACTATGCTGCTTAGCTAACGTTACCACCTAGAAACAACACTGCAGTACGCTGCTTAGCTAACGTTACCACCTAGAAACAACACTGCAGTACGCTGCTTAGCTAACGTTACCACCTAGAAACAACACTGCAGTACGCTGCTTAGCTAACGTTACCCCCTAGAAACAACACTGCAGTACGCTGCTTAGCTAACGTTACCCCCTAGAAACAACACTGCAGTACGCTGCTTAGCTAACGTTACCACCTAGAAACAACACTGCAGTACGCTGCTTAGCTAACGTTACCCCCTAGAAACAACACTGCAGTACGCTGTTTAGCTAACGTTACCACCTAGAAACAACACTGCAGTACGCTGCTTAGCTAACGTTACCCCCTAGAAACAACACTGCAGTACGCTGCTTAGCTAACGTTACCACCTAGAAACAACACTGCAGTACGCTGCTTAGCTAACGTTACCGCCTAGAAACAACACCGCAGTACGCTGCTTAGCTAACGTTACCACCTAGAAACAACACCGCAGTACGCTGCTTAGCTAACGTTACCACCTAGAAACAACACTGCAGTACGCTGCTTAGCTAACGTTACCACCTAGAAACAACACCGCAGTACGCTGCTTAGCTAACGTTACCCCCTAGAAACAACACTGCAGTATGCTGCTTAGCTAACGTTACCCCCTAGAAACAACACTGCAGTACGCTGCTTAGCTAACGTTACCCCCTAGAAACAACACTGCAGTATGCTGCTTAGCTAACGTTACCCCCTAGAAACAACACTGCAGTACGCTGCTTAGCTAACGTTACCACCTAGAAACAACACCGCAGTACGCTGCTTAGCTAACGTTACCACCTAGAAACAACACTGCAGTATGCTGCTTAGCTAACGTTACCACCTAGAAACAACACTGCAGTACGCTGCTTAGCTAACGTTACCCCCTAGAAACAACACTGCAGTACGCTGCTTAGCTAACGTTACCCCCTAGAAACAACACTGCAGTACGCTGTTTAGCTAACGTTACCCCCTAGAAACAACACTGCAGTACGCTGCTTAGCTAACGTTACCACCTAGAAACAACACTGCAGTACGCTGCTTAGCTAACGTTACCACCTAGAAACAACACTGCAGTACGCTGCTTAGCTAACGTTACCACCTAGAAACAACACTGCAGTACGCTGCTTAGCTAACGTTACCACCTAGAAACAACACTGCAGTACGCTGCTTAGCTAACGTTACCACCTAGAAACAACACTGCAGTACGCTGCTTAGCTAACGTTACCACCTAGAAACAACACTGCAGTACGCTGCTTAGCTAACGTTACCACCTAGAAACAACACTGCAGTACGCTGCTTAGCTAACGTTACCACCTAGAAACAACACTGCAGTACGCTGCTTAGCTAACGTTACCACCTAGAAACAACACTGCACTACGCTGCTTAGCTAACGTTACCACCTAGAAACAACACCGCAGTACGCTGCTTAGCTAACGTTACCACCTAGAAACAACACTGCAGTATGCTGCTTAGCTAACGTTACCACCTAGAAACAACACTGCAGTACGCTGCTTAGCTAACGTTACCACCTAGAAACAACACCGCAGTACGCTGCTTAGCTAACGTTACCGCCTAGAAACAACACCGCAGTACGCTGCTTAGCTAACGTTACCGCCTAGAAACAACACTGCAGTATGCTGCTTAGCTAACGTTACCACCTAGAAACAACACTGCAGTACGCTGCTTAGCTAACGTTACCACCTAGAAACAACACTGCAGTACGCTGCTTAGCTAACGTTACCACCTAGAAACAACACCGCAGTACGCTGCTTAGCTAACGTTACCACCTAGAAACAACACTGCAGTACGCTGCTTAGCTAACGTTACCACCTAGAAACAACACCGCAGTACGCTGCTTACATTTACATTTACATTTAGTCATTTAGCTGACGCTTTTATCCAAAGCGACTTACAAGTTCTGTACGACAAGCCATCAGGAAGGGCACAACTCTATCAGCTGAGCAACAATGTTCATCAAAGTGTTGAGTGCTACAGTGTAGGTTAGTTTATTAGGACAAGTGCATGACAGTACGGTTAGTTAGGGTTAGATTTTTTTATTGTTTTTTTTTTTTTTTTTTTTTAAGATAATGGTTGAAGAAGTGCGTCTTTAGTCGACGGCGAAAGATTGGACGTGATTCGGCTGTCCTAACTGGGGTGGGTAGTTCATTCCACCATTGTGGGGCAAGGACTGAGAATAGGCGACTTCTCTTTGATGACCCTCCCGGAGCTTGGATAGGAGTAGGTCTGAGGCGGCCAGAAGATGCAGAGCGTAGGGGTCTTGAGGGTGTGTAGTTAGAGACCATTGACCGGAGGTAGGCGGGAGCGGTTCCCTTTGCCGCACGGTATGCTAGGTCGAGGGCCTTGAAGCGGATTCGTGCAGCAATGGGGAGCCAGTGCAGGTCCCTAAGAAGTGGGGTGACATGGGCCGACTTCGGTAGGTTTGAGATCAGGCGGGCCGCTGCGTTCTGAATGAGTTGAAGAGGCTTAGTGGCAGTGGCCGGGAGGCCAGCGAGCAGTGCATTGCAGTAGTCGAGGCGGGAGATGACTGTTGATTGGACGAGGAGTTGGGTGGCTTCTTTTGTCAGGAAGGGGCGTATCCTTCTGACGTTGCTCAGGAGGAATCGGCAGGTTCTGGTCGTCGCTGCGATGTGAGCAGAGAAGTTCAACTGGTCGTCGAGGACAACACCAAGGTTCTTGGCGGTCGGGGACGCAGTCACAGCTGTATTCTCGACTGTGATTGAAAGGTCGGTTAGGGGGGAGGATTTGGCCGGCAGGTGGAGCAATTCTGTTTTGCTTAGGTTCAGTTTGAGGTGGTTGGACGTCATCCAGGCTGAGATGTCGGACAGACAGGCCGAGATCCGCTTAGCTTAGCTTAGCTAACGTTACCCCCTAGAAACAACACTGCAGTACGCTGCTTAGCTAACGTTACCACCTAGAAACAACACTGCAGTACGCTGCTTAGCTAATGTTACCCCCTAGAAACAACACTGCAGTACGCTGCTTAGCTAACGTTACCACCTAGAAACAACACTGCAGTATGCTGCTTAGCTAACGTTACCTCCTAGAAACAACACTGCAGTATGCTGCTTAGCTAACGTTACCTCCTAGAAACCCTTCCTGCTGACTTGTCGTACAGAACTTGTAAGTCACTTTGGGTAAAAGCTTTCAGCTAAATGACTAAATGTAAATGTAAGTATTGGCTAAGGTTGGAGTTCTTCCACTCTGAATGAGATATTCCCTCAATTATCAATAACCAGACGCACTTGATTTAAAGAGGTCCTTCTTGGTGACTCCATGTGGAAACGTTTTACAGCTTTGTCCATTTAAAATCAACTCATCGATGAGTCAACTGATCCTCTGACTATTAGCGGATGGAAGAAGGATTCCTTTCGTCGAGGACATCCCTGATCTGAACACGCATCCATCCCGATTGCCATCGTTTAACGCTGTAAAAAAAGCTAAACTGGCTCCCTGTCGAAAATAGAGTTCAACAGTCCAGACTGATTCTGGTGTACACATTTCTGGCAGAGGACAGTGTCCAAATGATTTCCAATAAGTGAAGCACTTTGGTCAACTTTGTTGTTTTTAAACGTGCTATATAAATACAGTTGGATTGGATTGGATTTCAATGGGTACTTTCAGCAGGTCAGGGAAGCTCATAGCATGAACACCAGGTCAGTGTAGCAGATCTGAAAGTTCCTAACTACAAAAGTAAACTAGCCAGAAGTAGGGTTGGGCGATATGGCCAAAAATGATATCACGATAACAATATGATGATGTTATCATATCACTTGATATCGCTAATTATCTATATTGTTATAAGTATTAAAAATATATATATATAAAAAAAAATATGTTTTTTTTTTTTTTTAAACAACAGATGTATGTTTATTTTGCAGCAATTCTTTGTCATTGCCGTCATCTTTAGTGGTACAGCCCCTCACACTCCAGTTCTCAGGCTGCAGCTGGTTTGAAAGCTAAAGTAAACCGGCTTCTCTGCTGGCTGTGGCTCCAGGGGAGTTGAACAGTTCAGGCTCTGCTAGTTTCTTTTCTATCTTTTGGTGCTTTTTTGGTGGACAAACCACCGCACATGTTCACCGTGACTCGTGACTGGAGACTAGCTCTGCTAGCACACACATAGCCTACTGTGTACAGACGGTTTCAAACTGTATTTTAAATTAGAAAGCAAACAAAATAAATGGACGAGAGAAAAATAAATCTCAATTTGGTCAGTATTGTCATTTGGACAAGCAAAGCCATTACTTTAAGTTGCAGGCAAGAAAGACAAGTCTGTCCACTGTCTCTGGTTTTAAAACTGCCCTGTTGCAGGTCACACAAAAAAAAATGTATTGATCGATTATTAAAATATGTCGCGATAATTATCGTTATCGTTTTATCGCCCAGCCCTAGCCAGAAGTACATTTCTTTACACGGGGAGTGAAGAATGGAACAACATTCTGAACACCATCAAAACTGCTCAGTCACTGACGAGCTTTAAAGTCGTGCTAAAACAGTGGACGGGGGGCTGGTTATGATGAGAGTCGAGGCTCCTGAGGCAGATATACTTTACAGCCTAATGTCTGCTCTGGTTTGACCTGAATTGTTCTTATTCATGTGCTTATTGTAATGTTTTTATTGTGATATTTGTAGGATATCAATGAATCAACAGTTGTATACAAGTTTCCCACTACAGTGCTTGCTGCCGTGCCCTAAGGACCACAATGGAAATAAGTTTTACTTTTTTGCGTAATCCTGATGAATTTGTATTAGATTCGATTAGATTCGATTCTTTAATGACCACCCAGCCAGGCTGGTGGAATTTGTTTTCAGTGCATGTGTAACCGGTCTTATTTTGACATGCCCTGAGTGGGAGTTGAACCCCGGTCTCCCACGCAGACTGTACCAAGAGGTGAACTCACTTCTTAGTACTGGGTCTGGATGCCTCCGGGGAGTGAGTTTACTTGCAGTACCACTTAACGTCCACAGCCACTTCACTATATACACAGTCCATCGTGACCGTGGAGAGACATGCGGTGCCTCCGTTACACACATGACATAGCATTGTTCCAACATAGAACATATAACATCACTTTACAATACATGTACATACTACATGCAGTTAAATGCATAAATACATAATAATTACAAAGACCACCATATCACAGTTTTATGTCCCTAACAGCAGAGGTAGGGGTGTTGTTGCTACAGGGAGCTAAAATGTCCGTATTAGGGATGGGTACCTTTCACATTTGAACCGATACGGTACCGGTACCTGTGAATCGATACCGGTACCCAACGGTACCTTTTTTCGGTACTTTAGTCTCAAAATTCTTTATTTACCTACCTCAGTCGTGAAAAAAATTATCCAAACTTCAAATAACTACAATTTCGACATTGCTTGCCTTTGCTCCGACTGCTTTGTTGTTGAATCAAGTCAAATCCTAGGTAAGCATATATTGTGCGTGTGAACGTTGACATGAAAAGAAAAAAGGTAAAAAAAAATATATATATATTTTTTTTGTATCTCACTTGAATCGATACTCGGTAGTACCGACGTGTTTCGGTTCGGTACCTTAAAAGTACAGAATTTGGTACCCATCCCTAGAGGTGGGGAAGAAGGAAGAAGCTGTTTTTAAAGCGGGATGTTTTAGTACCATGCATACCATGTGTATTCTTCATTTGTCAAATCAAATCAAATCAAACGTACTACTACTCAGACGTATATGATGATGTCTTGTAAATAAGTCGATGTGTTGTGTGTTGTGGTCCTCAGGGTGGCTGCTGAGGGAGGGGGTTCAGACAGACGTGTGACGGTGTGTTGTGTGTGTGGTCCGCAGGGTGGCTGCTGAGGGAGGGGGTTCAGACAGACGTGTGACGGTGTGTTGTGTGTGTGGTCCGCAGGGTGGCTGATCCTGTTCGTGACGCCAATTGTGGGATATCATTATATTATTCCACACTGCTGAGGGAGGGGGTTCAGACAGACGTGTGACGGTGTGTTGTGTTGTGTTGTGGTCCGCAGGGTGGCTGCTGAGGGAGGTGCGGGGCAGCTGGATCAGGCAGCGCAGCTACTGGTTCGTCCTGAGCCAGGACTCTCTGGACTACTACAGCGGGCCGGAGAAGGGAGCCCGCCGGCTGGGCACGCTGGTGCTGACCAACCTCTGCTCCGTCATCTGGCCCGACAAGCAGACCTTCAAGAAGACAGGTGAGGATCAAATCAAATCAGATGTATATAGATTAGTGATGCTCGATATTGGCTTTTTTACCGATACCGATATACTGATATTGTCCAACTCTTAATTTCCGATATCGATATATGCAGGGTTCCCCCCCCCCCCCAAAAAACGGAATAATTTCAGGTAATTAACATTACATATCTCTTGTTGTGGAATTAACACAACATTATGCATACTTTTGACAATACATAAAATCAGAATTTGTTCTTACTTGCTTGCCTGGGTAAATAAAGGTTATAGAAATGTAAAAAAAAAAAAAAAAAAAAAATTTAAACCGATACCGATATTTTCCGATATCACATTTTAATGCCAATATCGGTAGGCCGATAATATCGGACATCCCTAATTTATATAGCCCGAGATCACAAGGCATTGCCCCCCCCCCCCATGGGCTGCACAGTCAAGAAGAAACATCAACGGACCAAGAACCAAAAACAAAGACAAAACCACCATAAAAATCCAGATACTGTATGCAACACTCCCAGACTTTTCCCCCAATAATAAACTAATAATAATAAACTTTATTTGTATAGCACTTTTCATACAGAAGTTGCAGTTGCAGAAGTGCTTAACAACAGTAAAAAAAAAATACAGGCATAAGCGAGCATAAAAAAAGATAGAGAGGTAGCGCAAGGTAAGGTAAATCACAGTGTTTCACATTAGGATCTAGCATCCCAATATAGGCCTCTGTGTTTACAGTTTCGTTCAGTAATAAAAATGATAAAAATAGAATAGTAAAAAAAGTGCGGTTTGATTCAGTTTAAAATAGGCTTAAAATAATAAAATAGAACTGGACATAAAATAGTTCTAACATACAACAGGGTGTCGCTCTTAACACAACGACTCACTGAAACCTACTGTAGCATATATACAGTACATGAAACGAAACACGTATACATGGTAGCAATAGTAACTAAGGTACATAAGAACATTTAAAAAAAAAATATATATAAATAGAGCTAAAAGCAACAACAAGAAAGGAAATAGGAAAATGAGAGCTGGTATGAAAATAAGATGAAGGCTAAAAGTCCAGGCTCCGAGCTCAAAGTATCACAGTCGTATTCCCCAAGTTTCAAGTTTCAAGTTCAAGTTTCAAGTTTTGTTTTATTTGTCACGTATAAGGTACATGTACATTACAGTGAAATGCTTGGTTCTGTTATGAGCCTCCTGAGATTGTGCTTCATACAGTAAAAAGAAAAAGTAAGTAAAAGAGGAATAAAGTCTCAATACTATACAAACTCACAAAGTGTCTAAAATGAGTGTTAAAGTGAGTGTTAAGGTGAGTGTTAAGGTGAGTGTTTAAAGTGAGCGTGTACGTGTGCATGTGGATGTGTGTGCAATGAGTGTAGATGGATGGGTTGATGTTACATAGAGACACAGACACACACACACACATGCACGCACACACACACACACACACACACACACACACACACACACACACACACACACACACACACACACACACACACACACACGCACACACACACACACACACACACACACACACACACACACACACACACACACACACGCACACACACGCACACACACGAACACACACGCACACATGCAAACACACTTTCTAAATGTTTTCTTCTAATCCACCAGTTCGATTATGTGCGATTAGGGGCGACAGTGGCTAGAGCAGGTAGAGCAGTCGTCTGGTAATCCGGAGGTTCACGGTTCGATTCCCGCTCTTCCCGGGCAGCGTGTCGATGTGTCCTTGAGCAAGACACTTAACCCCTAACTGCTCCCCTGATGAGCAGGTCGGCACCTTGCACGATCGCCTCCGCCGTCGGTGGTGTGTGAATGTGTGAGTGAACGGGTCAAATGTGAGGAACAAATTGTAAAGCGCTTTGGATAAAAGCTGTTATATAAATGCACCATTTGCCATTTATGTGCATAATAAAGTTCAGCGTGATTTTAAGGGTGTTTTAATGATACAAAGAGAATTCTCAGCCACACGGTCTGACTCCCTATTACAGCATACACGCACAGACACACCCTCACACATGCACACACACACACACACACATACACACACACACACACACACACCCTCACACATGCACACACACACACACACACAGACACACCCACACACACACGCACAGACACACACACACACACACACACACACACAGACACACCCACACACACACGCACAGACACACACACACACACACACACACACACACGCACACACTGACTCATACCCTCTAATTGCCTGTGACCTGTTTAGAGTCCAGTTAAGTATCAAAGGTAGTTTTCCTTGCCGTGTGACGGTCCCAACATTCCGAGGAGAGGTGGTTGTTGTTGCCCCAGAATTCCGATTGTCTTCTGATCTTCTGGTGCCTCGCGGTCAACCTTTCACTTCCCCTGAACTCTGCAGCAACTGTGAGTAAGGTTGGGAAACCCCGGCCATGTTTTGGTCCAGAACACCGCCTACGGTTTGGAAAGCCTGGCTTTCTGAGTAATCTGGCAGGCGTGACGGAGACTGGGGCAAGAGGCACAGAGCAGATCCAGTTGTTTTATGGGAAAATTAATCTGGGATGACTGGTCCTTTTGAGTTGCAGTGTTACTGTGTGACTCAGACATGACGCCCTGTGTGCATCTGTCTGTCTGTCTGTCTCTCTGTCCATCTGTCTGTCTGTCTGTCTGTCTGTCTGTCTGTCTGTCTGTCTGTCTGTCTGTCTGTCTGTCTGTCTGTCTGTCTGTCTGTCTGTCTGTCTGTCTGTCTGTCTGTCTGTATGTCTGTCTGTCTGTCTGTCTGTCTCTGTCTGTCTGTCTGTTTGTCAGTCTGTCTGTCTGTCTGTTTCTGTCTGTCTGTCTCTGTCTGTTTGTCAGTCTGTCTGTCTGTGTATCTGTGTGTCTGTCTGTGTGTCTGTCTGTCTGTCTGTCTGTCTGTCTGTCTGTCTGTCTGTCTGTCTGTCTGTCTGTCTGTCTGTCTGTCTGTCTGTCTGTCTGTCTGTATGTC
>NW_028174154.1:17500-18657 GCF_963971535.1 Notolepis coatsorum
CAATTTCCTTTTAGCGCTTGATTGTTTTTTTTTTTTTTTTTTTATCAGCTGCCTTCCATCAGAAACATGGAGGGCTCAGACAGGAAGTAGAGCGGGTCGTCCGGTACTCGGAAGGTTCCCTGTTAGATTTCCTCGAGACGCTTGTGTGTGTGAATGGGGGGGGGGGGGGGGGGGGGGGGGGGGGGGGGGGGGGGGGGGGGGGGGGGGGGGGGGGGGGGGGGGGGGGGGGGGGGGGGGGGGGGGGGGGGGGGGGGGGGGGGGGGGGGGGGGGGGGGGGGGGATAAAGCTGCTGTATAATGCACCATGTACCATTTATTTACCAGACTCTCATTCCAAAGTACGAGGGGTGGAAGTAACAAAAATTGATAAATGAATGTGTAACCGATTCAAATGCAATCAAGTCAAATAGTCCCCTTGATGAATTAGCAAATGATTTAATGAATTCAGAACCAAACTGAATAAAACATCATCAATAAATGAAATAACAATCTAACACATAATTTGAAATGAACTATCTAATCACCTTGAAATTCAATTCAGTGCACCGCAATAGACTCTTCAATAGACTCTCTTCAATAGTATAGTATAATGACGGAGGTTAAAATTGTATATTGTATAGTAGTGTACATAGGAACCAGTGCCTTCTCAGGAATTTAGCATATCTTATGTCTCTTATTGCCTGTTTTTTTCTTTCCTATGTCTACTTTATTATTGTATTATTGCACAATCGATGCGCGCATGGACCACCCGCATTTCACTGGTATGTATGTGACAAATAAACCTCTCTGATTCTTGATTCTTGAGAATAGACAGGGGTGGAGAGTAACAAACATTTATAAATGAATGTGTAACCGATTAAAATGCAATCAAAAGAAGCGCTCAGCTATTATTAAAGGACTAACCGTGAGCGCGTGTGACTGTGTGTGTGTCGCAGGCTACTGGAGCCTGACGGTGTTCGGGCGTAAGCACTGCTACAAGCTGTACACCAGCACTTCAACGAGGCCGTGCACTGGGCCTGCGCCGCGCAGAAGGTCATCGACACCAAGGCCCCGACGGAGGACGCCCACCAGCTGCTGATCCGAGACATCGAGGTCTGTCCCCCCCTGCTGGACACTACACGCACTACATACACACACACTACACCCAGCCGCTGATCC
>NW_028174153.1:5000-31285 GCF_963971535.1 Notolepis coatsorum
AAAGGTTATCTTTCACATACAAGGATTATCAGAAAACATTAACATGTCTGCTGTGTACAGGAATCAACAAGGTTTGCATCTCAAACCCCAACAGGTACATAAAACATTTGTTAACATAATTTGAACATACATTGACAATACTGTAAGCCCTTTTTGTATATAAGTAAGCCTGGTTTCTAAGCTAAGTTACATTCTATTCTAACCAAACATAATGGTTCCATCCGGCTTACTTACATAAAAAACAGCACAGTCATCTCTCTGGTCGGGAGGGGTGGAGCCGCAGACCCATGGGGTTGGGGTGGTCTGGGCTCCTGGGCCCTCATTCATCAACGTGTTCTACGCACAGATCTGTGCTTACCCTGTGCGTACGATCATTTCTAAGCAAAGAGTGGGATTCATCAATTTCAACTTGAACTTGACTTCGTGCTTACATCTACGCACAGTTCAGACCTGGCGTACCTAGCGCCCAGTGGTAGAATATATTATTACAACAAGGAAATGAGCTTCTGTGCATAATAACACTGGCATGTTCTGTACGAACCGTAGTTCATTATAGTTCATTGTAAAATAGCAACAGTAGTGTAATTATGGTCAAAACCCTATAAATAGCATTTGGAATAATAGATCTTTCTCTCAGAATGAATGCAGCATGGTTTATATAGCGTTATCGGAATATACGGGGTGTAGGCTACTGACTGACTGCGCTCCGCGTAGCTTGATTGATTGATTGATTGAAAGGTTTATTAACAGATTGCAGAATGGGTACAGTACAGTACAGCTCAGTACATACAATTGTTAATTGGGGATGCAGACCAACTTTCGTCTTGTTTACATCAGGGTCCCCCATTTTCAATTCATCATAAATCATAAAGCTCAACTCGTTATTATTCTGCGCACAGACCGCCGAAACACAGGAACGTTTTGATTATATTTAAAAGGCTTTACGTTAAACGAAACAAGTGGAATTTCGAAGCTGTAAGCAGAATAAGTCATATGAATATAGTGTTCTTCCCCCTTTTTACTGTATAAGAAAGAATAGAAAACGCATTGCAATGACACCATGCAGATAGTGGACAGACTATATGATGGGATATCATTCGTATTCTATTGTTTATATAGGCTACCCAATACTGACATCAAAATAGATTGTAGTATGCCTCTAGAAATCATATGCAGCAGGTAGAAAATTGACGGGAGATCCATCGCGATTTGGAATAGAATTGAGGAGAACTTTAATCCCGGTATTAATCAAACAACACGGGAAAAGGCAGTCATATTCCAGCGCGGTCTTTATTATTAGCCGACAACAAAATAGATGCCTCTAAAAATCATATAGCCAATCGAACACAACTAATAAAGGCATTCATATTACAGCACGGTTATAATGACACACAACCAACGCCAAACAGTGGTCAACGAACGGTCTTTATTAGTATTTTGAGCTGTCCAGGCAGAATTGCAGCAATGGTCTTAGGGAGCCGTTGATATCTGACATCACCGTTTACAAATCCGCCTTTTATTTATCCCATAATACGCGATAGTGTCTTCTTGGTTCGACAGCAGTGAATTCTCCGTGGAGTTTCTCAGGGTTCCGCTCGGGTCAGTCCATTATTTCACATCCCATGGGGGGTGTTTCCTCACTTTCATGACCATATATGGATAATCATGCACGAGCATTGACGGTAGAACAAAGTGGTATTCATCAACACGGAGGAGCATAGAGCCTGCGTACGCAGTGTGTGATGAATCCCGACTTCCCTGTGCGTACACTAGTTCTACATTCCGTGCTTACGTGTGGAAATAGAAATGTTCTACGCACACTATTGATGAATGAGGGCCCTGAACTACCAATATGTTCGCTCTTATATACTATAATTTCTGGCCACTAATAGCACATTTTACTAATACAGTTGGTCCAATCAGGCGTCTTCTGTGGGGGGTTGGTTCTTGTCCCTGGGTGGGTTGGTGTCGTCTTCCCTCAGTGAACAGAAGGGGGGGTCTTGATGGCCCCCCCCTCCTTGGTGTGGTCTTTTGCTGAGTACCGAGGGGTTCTGCTGATGGCCCCCGTCATGGTCTTCCTGTTGGGGACAGAAGGGGGGTCTTGATGGCCCCCCCTCCTTTGTGTGGCCCAATCTCCTCTAAATGACTATAGATGTCTAATATCATCCAAGTACAGTCAGTGCTTTCTCAGACTGATACAAGACATCCTATAAAACCACACAACCTTTATTCACCAGACTGACACTCTGTCTATCTGTGATAGATATATCAGGCTTCCATAACAAGAGTGTAATACCACTTGTTCCTCTGCTATTTAAAGTGAGCCTGTTTACTGTGGGGTGTGACTTCCCCTGTGGCCTTTTATGACCGGCAACTGTCGTTCTCTCCACTCCAGTCTTCCCCCTGATCGGGGGTTGTTTGGACTGCACTTTTGGCTAAGCCCTGTTTTTACATTATGGATTCATTTCTTTTATTCACACATATTAGTTATGGAATTCAAGGTCAATATTTACCACAAAAGCTATGCAATGCTTGTATCTTCTAAGAAAGTTGAGTAGTCTTGCTGTAAGTAGGTATATTTTAGAGCTGGTATACAAAAGTATTGTTGAATGTGTTATAACGTTTGATATATCAACCTGGTATGGAAACCTTAGGGCCAAGAACAAGAACAAATTGGCAAGGATTGTTAACATGGCCAGTAAAGTTATAGGGAAACCACAAAAACAATTGTCTGAGTTATATGTATTTCATAATAGGGACAAGGCTCAGCGAATATTGTCTGATCCTTTGCATCCCCTTCATGGTGAGTTTGACAAGCTTCCATCTGGAAGGTGCTGTATAGTTCCTCTAGCCCCCAAAAACTGACTTAATAAGTCTTTCATCCCATATGCCATTGCTCTGATGAATTCTTAGGTTTTAATTTGAACTATGGTTAGGTATCTGAAGCTCTGTCCGTGTTTTTGTTGTTGTTGTTTCTCTTTTGTCTATGTATTGGGCTGTTTTGGGCCAATGTATTGTTGATTGCAACCATGGTGGAGCCAAAGACAAGTTTCCATGAAAGTGGACAAATACAAATATCTATCTATCTATTATTAAAAGATAAAGGGGGAATGGCTCTCCCCTGTCTTAAAGATTACTATTATGAGGCCCAACTAAGACCATTGCTATGTTGGTGCAATCCTGAGTATCATGCTAAATGGAAGGACATAGAAAGTGACTTGGTTAGAGGAGTACTGATACAGGCACTGATGGGAGACTGAGGCCTGGTGAAGAGGCTGAGTGATAAAGAAAACCCATGGATCAAATTGCCACTCACGATCTGGAACGAAACATTAAAGATAAGATACATGAGGGAGACGGGAAGGGTGTTGAGATGGTGTGCACACGACTCAGACTTCATCCCAAACCAAGAGAGGGGGGGGGGGGGGGGTGAGAGATGGAAGCAGAAAGGTCTCACATTCCATTATGAGCTGTATACCAAGGGGGTAATAGAGTGCTTTTAGGAGTACACTATTCAATTGAAATCATTGTGACATGGATTGGAACATCATGAATTCTATGGATATATCCAAATATGTAATTATTTACATTTACTTTAAATGTGAACGTATATTGGTCACTATTCTGGAACCATGTGTAGATGCCTCTTTCAAGTTTCAAGTTTCTTTAATAGTTGTCATACAGAAGTACAGAATACTTTCATACAAAATGCTTCTTACTGTTACGCTCCAGAGACTGTGCTAGACAAGATAGTATCAAATAACATAGTATAGCATGTAATTTTAGAAGAAGAAAATGAGGTCACAGTGTTCGGTATAGACATATGTACAATGTTCTGAGTTACCATATAATATACAATACTATGCAGTGTACTAATGTACAGTACTATATAGTGCAAAGCAGAAATGGGATGAGGTACAATTTAGGTACAATTTACAGTAGGGTGTACGAGTTGTAGTGCAATCCTTCATCAATAAATATAAAGTGTGGGGAGTGGGTGCTACAGTGTGTTTGTTTAAAGTGGGTGTGTGCTATAAAGTGTGTGGAGTGGGTGCTACAGTGTGTTTGTTTAAAGTGAGTGTGTGCGTGTGGATGTGTGTGCTATGTGCGTTTGGTGGTTGTTGTTGTGTAGTGTTCATTCATTGTTCGTTTAGCAGCCTGATGGCCTGGGGATAGAAGCTTCTTCTGAGTCTTTCTGTGCTCGCCTTGAGACTCCGGTATCGCTTGCCTGACCGCAGCAGTTCAAAGAGGCAGTTGTTCGGGTGACTGGAGTCTTTAATGATTCTCTTCGCCTTGCCCTTGCAACGCTTGTTGTAAATGTTCTGGAGGGTGGGGAGCCCCCCTCCAATTGTGCGTTCGGCTGAACGTGTCACTCTTTGTAGTCTGCTTCGGTCTTGTGCAGTGCTATTCCCAAACCAGGAGGTGATGTTGCCGGTCAAGATGCTCTCTATTGTACATGAGTAGAAGTTCTTAAGGATCTTCTGACTGACTTGGAACTTCCTTAGGCGCCTGAGGAAGTAGAGGCGTTGTCGTGCCTTCTTCACAACACTGTCAATGTGTGTGGTCCATGTCAAATCCTCGGATATGTAGGCTCCGAGGTACTTAAAGCTGTTGACTCTCTCAACCGGTGCCCCGTCGATGCTGAGGGGGCTGTAGTCCTTGACCCCCGACCTCCTGAAGTCCACAATCATCTCCTTTGTTTTGCTGACGTTCAGGGAGAGGCTGTTTTCCTGGCACCATCCCGCCAGGACCTTGACCTCTTCCAGGTAGGCCCTCTCGTCGTTGGCAGAGATCAGGCCCACCACCACTGTGTCGTCAGCAAATTTGATGATTGTATTGCTACTCCGCTGAGCCACACAGTCGTGTGTGTACAGGGAGTAGAGGAGGGGACTCAGAACACAGCCCTGGGGGGCCCCTATGTTGAGGGTGATGGATGAGGAGGTGCAGTTGCCTGCTCTCACCACCTGGGGTCTGCCAGTCAGGAAGTCCAAGACCCACTGGCAGAGGTCATAGTCTGGTCTCTCTCTGGCCTCTTTTGAAAGGAAACATGCTGAATGGTCTCCCACAACAGGAAGAATCACTCCGAGTGCTACTGTAATAGAGTTACAGATGTTTGAACACACTGAAATACAAGTTTTCTTTACTTATGTCTGAATTATTTTGCAAACAGATGCCTGCAAAAGAGTTCCAGCTGAGAGGTATGAGCTGGAAAACACAATGGGTCCATAGTCCTAAGGTTCCAGGTCCAAAGTTGATAACAATACCACAGAAAATGAGTGTTTTACACATTTACATTTACATTAACATTTTGTCATTTAGCTGACGCTTTTATCCAAAGTGACTTACAAGTTTTGTACGACAAGTCAGTAGGAAGGGTACAAATCAGCTGAGTGACAATGTTCATCAAAGTGTTCAGACTTGAGCGCTACAGTGTTGAATGTATGTTAGTTAGTATATTCATCATCATCAACCTTTATTTATTCTCGAAATTACAATTGAGGTCACCCTCATTTTCAATGCACACATTTCTACAATATAACAATAATTGAAATATTAGGAACAGTGCATGACAATAAGAAGGTTAGAGGCAGCCAGAAGATGCAGAGCGTAGGGGTCTTGAGGGTGTGTAGTTAGAGACCATTGACGGGAGGTAGGCGGGAGCCATTACCTTTGCTGCACGATATGCCAGGTTGAGGGTCTTGAAACACATGTTTTTCTAATGGTATGTATCGATTCGGTATGTTTATCCAAGATGGCCATTGGCACCAATGCATTTGCACGCACAGGAGAGGCTTCTCGAGTATTCTTCTTTCGCCAGAGAAAAGGACATAATACTGTATATCCGCGGAAATATCCCTCACGTCATATATCGTTATTTCCAGAATTTCATTGGCAACGGTCAATCATTTTCACCATCAGAGGTGACTGGTCCGGTCACCGGGAGGCAAAACCGGAGGTGGTCACTTTTTCAAAACTGACGCTCGTTGACTGTTTGACGGCGACAGACGAGGGCAAATATAAGGACACATAGTATAACTGTAGATTGTATAGTATAGCATGTATATGTAGCAGGGTGGATTATCCCTGCTTCGTGGGAACGGGTGTGCACAGCCACTGGGTAGCGAGACACAGTAGATCTCTGTCCGACTGCACCTCCGTCTTTGGGTCTGGAGCACCAACTGGAGGCTGGCAGTGGGAGTGGATGGGGCCCGGGATTTACCAACCTGGTCTGGTACTCTGGTCTTCCTCTCCCTCTCAGGGCGGTCAGCAGTACTCCCCAACACGCTCTCACCTTCCCCAATTACTCCTTTAACACTTTGACTGCCGGGACCCGTCTTTAGACGTCTTTCCTGGCCATGCTAAAGTTGCCGGGGGACGCTGTACAGCGTCCTTATATCAATATTTCAAAAATCTGCGATCGGATTCATAATGTCCCTCCGCTGGCCTGAGATCCACCAGCAGGACCCACTGAGCTCTCTGGCGGTTCAGGAGCGCCATCTGGTGGCCGATCGGCGCAACCGCTTAACAGGAAGCGCAGTAGAGGTTTTGCTGGTCGGCCATATTACTTCCGGGCACTCGGTATAGGTTCCGGCACTCTAGCTCGTCACACTACATAGCGATCGATTGCCAATAACTCGATAAACAACATGATTTGGACGTATATACCATTATACAAGCTGGAGATGGACCGGGTAATAATATATCCCATAATGATAAAATTTCTACTCGACGATGATCGCCCAACGGCGCGCGGAGACTGGGGTGAGTTTCAGCGTGTAACGTTACCGTCTTCGATAATAACTGATATTATCAACATTTGACCCACATTAGATGATTGGTATAACGCTGCCCACGGAATTATAAACGCCCCCTCGCCCATCCGGTCAACATCAGATGACGTGTAGTAACTTCTAGAAGTACGTCTAGTTGGAATTTTTTATATCGCGCTGATTGCCATCAAACTGTATTTCATCATCAATATAATGCATTTGGGGCTATATATCACGTTCTGGAGAAAGCTGCAGAAAGAGATGAAAACATACTTATACATTAGACCATACTTTACTATGAATATGTGAATGAAAAAGTTTAACGTTGCTACACAATGAACAATACATATAGGACTTTGAATGGGCCCTAATAATGGCAATGTAGCAATAGAATTTAAAAAGTTATAGCCCTGCAAAGAAGGGGACTTTCTCCATAGACAAATAGCGCTGGCAATCTATGGTATATCATTAATTTAACCTTAGGCAACCAAAGTGTTAACCCTCCCACACCTAGTGACTGAATTGTAAATAAATAACTTGGTTCCCCCTGCAAGCAGTACCCTCCCTCAGTGACACTAGAAACCTTACAATCAACAGGGAAAGGTGGAATAGGAAGGGGTTAATTATAGTAGCGTTACCCACACCAAAATAGCTAATACTGTGCACAGTAATGGACACGCACACAGAATCCCATCTAATGTTTTTATGTTAATTGGTACGTTTGAGTACAAAAGTTTAAGAGGAGTGGTCCAATGGAATGAAATCCTACTACTGCTCAGTTGTAACTCAATACCTTATGTACACGTATATTCTACACACACCTCTGTGTTAGCACCAGGAATAATATACTTTAATGTATTTGACTCATCACCCACGTCTGGGTCAGTACCATGTATAATACCTCTATCAGGCTTTAATTATATGGTAGGAATAATACCTCAGGTCTGTAACCTCCCCACTGGGAGAGGGTTGATTAGATGGGACATTATTATTAAAGAACCAACACGTTATCACACTCAAAGGAAATAAAAAATGTGGGCCCACTGTACCAAAACAAAAGTCCTATACTAATGCCGGCATATAATGTGTATGGGGTACCCCTATGAACTGGATTTAGCAACGTTAGCTTCGCCCGTAGGCCGCATTACACTGTGTACTGTGCAATAAGATCCGGAGCACTGGCGCTCTACTGTACTCAACCAAGATGGCGTCCTCGCCGCGCCACCACTGTTCGGGGTAGCAAGATGGCGTCGAACGCTCTCGTCACGGGCACTAGCAAGCGGGGCTGGAGCAGAGGAAGCAGTAGCGGGCTGGGAGCGTGTGCTGGATGATGGCGCCTCTGCTGGACGGGAAGAACTCCCATGCTGGGCTGAAGACCGCCGGTGCAGAGCAGACATCCACGCCGGCGAAGACTGGTTGTTGACGGCCAGTGCTGGATAGACGCGCAGCAACACCCTGGCCCTACCTTAACTGAAGCTACTCTTAGGGTCCCAAACAGCCCTCCTGCTAGCCGTGATATAATAATGACGCAGGGTGTCTCTAAACACCGGTCTTCTTCAAGCCACGCTGGTGGGGCACTAGAGGGAATATCTTTAACTTAAGCCACACGTTGTATCACTAGGGTTATTCAGTGGGGAAAACATGCAACGCTCCACTACGGTTACTTTTCTAGGATAACCCGTAATATACTCAAGTTCAATACGTTCACCCGTGTGGTACACCACGGGGCTCTGTCAAGACACGACCGATCACATCCAAGTCCACTGTCGAAGAGGCTCGTTCTCCCCCCTTCCGTCTCCATTGGCTTGCTTCCTTTCCCGTCTCTCTCGTACGCTCTCTGCCTGCCACCGCGCCCCCTGCTGGTACCGCCAACTAGCCCCACAGGGAAGCACTGGATGAAAGAATATGGCCCAGTGTTACTGTTCATAATCCATATTCCAGCCGGTAGAAGAAGGAGAAGTCCGCGTCATTGTTCGAGGGAATATTAATGGACACTAGTTAGTATGTCTTGGTGCATCAGGGGAGATAAAAGGCAAGTCAGCACTTCTGAATAATAGCCATATTTTCAGGGTGCTACATATAGTAGTGTACATAAGACCCAGTGCCTCATCCGTAGCTAACTGTGTATGCACTATCGCAGGACCTTAGCATGTCTTACCATGCTCTTGTAAACTTTACATATACCTGTTGTTATTATTATTACTTGTATTATTGCATTGTATTATTGCACATCGTATTATTGCACAAATGTCCTATTCCTGTCTATTACTTGTGTTGCACATCGCTGCGGGCATGACCCCCCCGCATTTCACTGTATGCTTGTATGCCATGACAAATAAAACTCTTGACTTGACTTGACAAATGTGCTGTGACATGCAGGCAGGCTGGTGGAACGTTAAGAGGTTATTTGTAAGTTTGTATGTTTAAAAATCTAAAAAAAAAAAAAAAAAAAAACAATAGAAGACCTGTTTTGAGTTTGTTTGCGAGTATTATTTCTGTTAATAAAAGACCAGTCCAGTCAGTTTAAGCATGTTCTGCTCCTGCCTCTCATCCCATCACAATGATATTATCATGTCGGGACCACTTTGATCTACACTGCTGGTTCATATCCAATGATTCTCTGGAGAACTTGCAGGAACATCAGACATTGTGAAGACGGTAGACTTCACAAGTTCCGTTTGATGCATTTGTCTTCAACCAGTGCCTATGTTATCCAACACATCACATTAATGGACGGCCTCCAGCTGAGCTCATCTGGGTTGAGGAGGGACTCAAACGTGGCAACTCAGATTTATCGATTCACTTCTCTGGCTCTGAAGTTCAGAGCCAAACAGAAACTGTAGAAGAGCTTTGCGTGTTCTGATCTCAGCTGATGTTAGTGAGGAGTTGTTGTGGGTCACGTTGAGGTAAGGTTCTGTCATGAGACAATGTTCCCAGTGTCATATTCTCTTGGGATATGAGGAAGAGCTAAGGTGCATGATACATATGCATTAAGTTTGACATTGTGAGCTTTAAGGGTGAGCATGAAAAACGATGACTAATTATGTTTGCCTTCTGTCATATCAAAATATGCTGAGCACAGAATGGCAATGTGTGCTCTCTCTCTCTTTCTTTCTCTCTCTTCCTCTCTCTCTCTCTCTCTCTCTCGCTCTCCCTTTCTGATTTCAATCATGGGTCTTAATAATGGTGTCCCTCCTCCAATTTCTCCTCCAGGCAGCAGGTTTTTCTCTGTGTGACTAAGCTTCCAGATTCCCTGCCTGTTGACTCAGCAGTTAATGCCCCGTCTTTCTGACTCATTTTGTTTTCGCACGGATAGAAAACAAAACCTTCTCCTGGCTGGCTAATGCCGCATAAATCTGTAAACAAACATATAATGAAACAGAGGGTGAAACTTGCGCTTTTGCTAGGATAACAGCAGTGTAACAAGGCTAGGTAGCCATTCTGAACTCAAATTCCGTGCTCACTTAGTGCATTATATTTATATATTCATAGAATATTAATTATATATTCAACCCCCACACACACACACACACACACACACACACACACACACACACACACACACACACACACACACACACACACACACACACACACACACACACACACACACACACACACACACACACACACACACACACACACACACACACACACACACACACACACACACACACACACACACACACACACACACACACACACACACACACACACACACACACACACACACACATACACACACATCCAAATCACCATGTGAGCACATGGCCACATCTCTCTACTTTCCTATGAGAGAAAATGGGCACAGGAGTGATGGGTGATTAAATTGAAATGGGCCTGCATTACCCCAATGAGACACAGTGCTTTTTAATATGGCCAGTGGGAGTGGGAGACACTTTCTTACAGGATGGAAAGGGTTAAATGGAGACAGCCAGGGAGGGCTGTTCACAGACCCTGACTGGTGGAGGAGATGAGGGGAGAGGAGAGGAGAGGCGAGGAGAGGAAAGGAGGGGAGAGGAGGGGAGATGAGTGGAGAGGAGAGGAGAGGAGAGGAGAGGAGAGGAGAGGAGAGGAGAGGAGAGGAGAGGAGAGGAGAGGAGAGGAGAGGAGAGGAGAGGAGAGGAGAGGAGAGGAGAGGAGATTGTGATTGGATAATTTCTTTAATCTCAAAAAAGAAAAAATATATATAATTTTTTTTATTGATTTAGGAACTACTATGTTTATTTATACAGTAGAAAGACAGTACGGCCAGCAAAAGAGGTACTTGTGGGTCTTAACCACAACCTCATCTCTCATCATCCAATTGGAGTATAATATACTCAAATATATATGCTATAAATGTACTTTTTGTCACAGCCATGTGTCTTCCTTTTATTTTATACTAATTGGCAACAGCCTGAAAGGTAACTACAATTAATTTACATGGATGAAACGCATGCATTGGATTACCCTCATACAATCAGCTGTTTACATGGAGCCAGCGGTTCAAAATCCTCACGTTGAATGGATGTTCAGAAGAGTAACCCTGGCCTTTCAAGCGGCTGATTGGGTTCCACTTGCCTGACTGGAGTGTTTACAGTGCAGGGCTATACAAGGTTGCCTCCTTTCATGTGGGGCTCAATCAGGCCTAACTGCATGTCAATGTATTCAGCCTGTCTCCTGGATCTCTGAGGAGGACACCATGACTTGCATTGTCCAAATAATATGAACCACTGGACAATGAAGTTACCACCAGAGAGAGAGAAAGATGAGAGAGAGAGAGAGAGAGAGAGAGAGAGAGAGAGAGAGAGAGAGAGAGAGAGAGAGAGCGAGAGAGAGAGAGAGAGAGAGAGAGAGAGAGAGAGAGAGAGAGAGAGAGAGAGAGAGAGAGAGAAAAAGACAAACACACAGACACATACAGAAAGAGAGAGAGAGACAGAAACACAGACAGACACAGAAATATGAGGTAAAGGGAGAGTACAACACAAAGCGAGTGAAGAATGAAGGAGCCACATGTACAGTAGTGGTGAACCAGAGGTTCCCGGTTCGATTCCCACTCCTCCCGGGTAGCGTGTCAAAGTGTCCTTGAGCAAGACACTTAACCCCTAACTGCTCCCGATGTGTAACGGTTCCAGGGAGGACAATGAGAACTTTGCTCACAAAGTGAACAGTGGCCACAATGGGAACAGTGGTCTCCTACCTCCCTCTAGTGGTCACCATCAGATGGGCCAGATGATGCAGGCCACCATTTTGTGTTTCTTTAAGATAGTTTTCTTCATGTATGTTGTCCTGGGCTTTTCCTTTCCTTGTTTAATTGTCATCCCCCTGTCTGGTTGTTGTTTGTGATGTGATATTGCCTTGGTTGTTGTTGTGTTATTGCTTTTGTGTCTAGTTGGTGTTGAATTGTTCTGTATTTTTGGACTGGCCGTGCCAGGTGTTGTCAATTGTAATTAGTCTAGTATTTAAGTGTGTGTCCTTCCTCAGTTCTGTGTGGCGACATACCTCCAGTTTCCCCCCTGTTCCTGTCCACGTCGTGTTGCACTGTGTTTTCATTCTAAGTAAGTCTTAGTGTTTTGTTGTTCCTGTTTATTTTCCGTATTCTCAAGTTCGCTGTTTCACAAGTGCCAGCACGGCTGCGCCGTTTATGTTATTTTTGTTACTTGTAGTTTAGCCTTGCTCTCTTGGTTCTAAAATAAATAGAACACCACATTTTTGTGAAGAGCAACCACCGTCTCCGTTATCCTGTCATTCTGTAGTTCTGGGGCTCCTCCATCGTTCTGCATATTGGGTTCTGTTCTCCCCCAAATCGTAACACCGATGAGCCGTTTGGCACCTTGCATGAGGCATTTATATAGTGCTTTTACCCAACGCGATTTACAATTTGTTCCTCACATTTTACCCATTCACCCACACATTCACACACCGACGGCGGAGGCAACCATGCAAGGTGCCAACCTGCTCATTCGGAACAATTAAGACACTTCGACACGCTGCAACGGGAGGAGCGGGAATCGAACCAGGAACCTTTCCGATTACCAGACTCCTGCTATACCTCCTGAGCCACTGTCGCCGCTCATGTGTGAGTGAATGGGTAAAGTGTGTGAGGAACAAATTGTAAATGCACCATTTTCCATTGACCGAGAACGAAGCTAGACAGATACACGGAGCGACAGGGCACAGAGTCCAAACCCCGCTGGGTGGGGGCCCAGGGTGTCAGTAGCCCCACGTGGGCTGTCAGCCGAGCCCCCCGCTGCTACTTAAGTGCGAGGGAGGAGTCGGAAAAACCGACCGCACGGCCCCCTCTGGGAGCTGCGGCTCCGCTAGCCTCTGAGCTCACGACTCGCAGAGTGGAAGCCGCCGACTATGGATTATGGAGGGAAGCCGCAAAGCACTCGCTCTGCCTCCTCATCCGCGAGTTTCCCTCGTGGGAAGGGAAGGGAGGTGAGGGGAGAGAGAGAGAGACGCGGGATGTGCACCGTTGTTATTATCACCCCTGCAGAGCGATGCATAGGCATGACTAGACCTTGAGGAGGAAACCTGCTTGAATAAATATGTTTGGAATGCATATCTTCACGGCTTAAGGGCCATGGTAATGGTAACCGTGACGGTAGTCAAGTTGCTGTTGTGTGCACTCGTAAATGATGTATTCAAAAGTTGGCAGAGGATATCATTGAATGATTCTTAAAGACTAGCATGTGATAACGATCTGTTCCTACACATTGCTCTTTGAGGCTTCCAGTCTTCCACATCACTTATTGTGTAACGTGTTCTTAGATAAATTCAAATGAATCTGTGTCATGCAGGATATTATCAGCAGTATACCTGAAGAGTTGATGTTATTCATCGCATGAAGATGAAGGTTTTATGCAGTCAAATATTTTCAAATTCATCTTAAAATGGTAATAAGTTAGCATCTCGGCTGGCGTGACTTTGCATTCTAAGAGAAGACAAAACACAATCTCTTGTTCTGTTTAGGGAGAACGATGTCTAAAATGAGAAGAGTTGAATTGCATGAGTCAGAGGCATTGGTATTCCGACAGTCATGTCCAACCAGGCGGGAAGAAAGGAGAGAAAGAAACCTCAAGCGGGGGCATATTTAGTGAATCACCTGTCAGTCATTCCTGCTATTGTCTCTTATTGAATTTTGAGACTTGAGTGAAGCCTTCCAATTCCAGGACAACTATTCACACCCTGGCAGTGGCATATGGCGGGCATTGTCATGCATTAGGCAGGATTTGTTGACAGGCTGGAATTTTGTGACAAGGCAGCACTTTTCACTTAATTTGTGCGCTTGCCCTTGCTAGGCCCGGCGACGGCCGGCAAACAGAATATTTCATTCGGTGGAATATGGATCACTGACTATCAAAAGCTCTCACCCAAAAGAAAAAGGTTAGGCAGAGACAATATCAAATAAACATGAGGCATATTCTCGCTCATTTAGCAAGGCCAACGCTTCACATTTGTACATTTCAAAAGCCGAATTCAAGTTTTTTATTTATGTATTCATTTTTAACAAAGCATATTTATTTATTTGACATATATAGAAGACCCCCAAAAAAAATCTCCACCAGGCAGCAGCCTCTCTCTCTCTCTCTCTCTCTCTCTCTCTCTCTCTCTCTCTCTCTCTCTCTCTCTCTCTCTCTCTCTCTCTCTCTCTCTCTCTCTCTCTCTCTCTCTCTCTCTCTCTCACACAGAGAAAACAAACACGCCTACAAGATTTGACAAATGCCAAAGACCATCTATTACCACAACACTACTACACAATACACTCTGTGACACAATTACATCTTTTGCACATTATTACACATTATATTATTACATTATTACACAATAAAATGGTTACACATTACACACTATTACACACCATTACACTATCACACTATTACACCATTGCACCATTACACTATCACACCATTACACTATCACACTATTACACTACCACACTATTACACTATCACACTATTACACTACCACACTATCACACTATTACACTACCACACTATTACACCATTACACTATCACACTATTACACCATTACACTATCACACCATTACACTATCACACTATTACACTATCACACTATTACACCATTACACTATCACACTATTACACTACCACACTATTACACCATTACACTACCACACTATTACACCATTACTGTAGCTGAGGGGTACAATTCCCTGACTGTATTGTTAGATATGATATTTAATACCACTACCTCATGTACTTTAACTTCTGGCCACCCAGTACAAGATATAAGTATGATGAACACTTTCCCACCTGATGAAACGAACCAACACAAATGGACCAAATCGAATATTTAATACAGCAAAGGGTGTACACAATATTCACTTAATTACATTTATGGTTTGAAATGTTAAGTATGCACTTTTATGGCAAATGAGTATTCGTAGGTAAATCAACATTGAATGTCCAATCTCTGGTTGCGCAGGGAGTAAGTATACAACCTGGAATATTTAGGAAACGATAGCGATAGTACTTAAATAATTATAGCTGGATACACTAAGGGGGGGGGGGGGGGGTCCCGCTGGTTGTAAGACAGTAGGAGGGGGGGGTTAGAGAAGTCGCTGGCGGTATCCCATCTGGCCGACGGTGTCTTGGGAGAATCCAAAGTCTTAGACCCAGTGCCCACAGAACTTCGGGCCGTAGACGAACACAGCTGGACCCTCTGTGGAACGGTATCTGCCGGTCCACAACGGAGAGATGTGGTGCGACCTCACGTGTAGAGCGCCGCCTCACCTGTAGTCCTCTCCGGGGGGTAATTCCAACACTCGACAGTGTTGGCCTTTATCCATGGAATAATCAAAGCACATAAAGCATAATCCAAGAGCCGTGGAAGGCTCGCCGTCGTCGGGTAGAGTAATCCAATATACAGGTCCAGTCGCTCTTGACCCGGAGCTCCTCGGATGCAATCACCACTAGGGGTCTGACCAGCCTGGATAAGCGTCCAGATAACGTCAGGAACGATGGGGGTACTGATAACTGCAGAACTCGAACCGAACGATGCACCATACATAAATAGACTATTATTAGCTTAATAGAATACGTCCAACTCGACGGTATGGTGCCAAACTATGACCATTCAATTATTAATCTACACGATGTCTCAATGCCTATTCTGGGCCAAATAGGCCTTACTACACCGCACGTGCTTCGTGGGGAGGCTTTTGCGTCTGTCACTCTGTTGGAGGGTAAAGAACTGGACTAAAAAAAAGTTCTACTTTACGAGCGTCATATATATATGCGCTATGAACAAATAGTACCACACGTATTTCGCCCGGCATATTACTGCGCGGAACCGGGGGCTGCCTCGACATGTTAGGCGGCACGATTGAACTTGAACCTAGGGGTATGGCAACCTGGCGCCAGGTTCTAGTCCAATGGTAGAATGAAACTATTATGGGCTGTTTAGTAGAAACGGGGATATTCAATGCATATTGTACAAGGAATATACAGGGGATATCAAACGATATACAAATACAATTAAATATATATATATAAATAAATATACATATTCGGTTTAATCTGATCCTTCACAACAGCCGCCCCCTAATTAGTCCCACCTAATTAGCTAAGCAGAGACAGATTAACCGCACTGTCTTCCACTCAAGGTCCGCTGTAAGGTCAGTCAACTCACAAAGTCATAGGGTCATGGTCATCATCGATAGTATCTGGGAGTCGGGGCAGTTCTATGAGCCTCGCCACGGGCCGTGTGTAGGTGCGCCCTTGGACGAGTACTTCAGCTGCTCGGACCTTGCCATCGGCACCGGTGATCACTCTGCTTACGCGGCCAGCCGGCCACATAGCTCTGGGGAGTGACTGGTCAACTATCATGACGACTGTGCCTTCTGTCAAATTGTCTCTCTCTTTTACCCACTTCTGGCGGGTCTGTAGAGACGGTAGGTAGTGAAGTAGGAAGCTGCTCCAAAACTTGTCAGCTAGTACTTGGCTGTACCTCCACATTCTTCGGCCGTTCGCTTCTTCGGGCCTGTACATTGTCTGGGGTAGCGCGGGGTCCAGCCGCCCCATTAGGAGTGTGTTGGGGGTGACTGGGTCGACATCTGCTACATCACTGGAGACGTAACCGAGGGGTTTGGAGTTCAATACTCCCTCGATCTCCGTGAGGACTGTCATTAGGACTTCCTCTGCCACAGTCTGGGCTCCGAGTACGGCATACAGGGCTGTCTTTATAGAGCGTACTTCTCGTTCCCAGGTTCCACCGAAGTGGGGTGCGTTCGGGGGATTAAACTGGAAGTCAACCTGGGCTGGAGCGAGGTGGGTCTTAAGTTCTGGGCCCATAGCTTGGAAGCTCTCTCTCAGCTCTCTTTCTCCGCCTTTGAAGTTGGTCCCGTGATCAGACAACAATGTAGACGGTTGTCCTTTCCGTGATATGAATCTCCGGAAGGCCATAAGGAATGAGTCTGCGCTCATGGTCGGAAGGAGCTCGATATGTATCGCTCTGGTGGTCATGCATTTGAATACAATACCCCACCGCTTCTCGGTGCCTCTTCCTCTTTTTATATACAACGGGCCAAAACAGTCCATGCCTGTGGAGTGGAATGGCTTGTCGCCGATTCGGAGGCGACAGGGGGGTAGGTCAGCCATCCGTGGTATGCTGGGCTGCGCGCGCCACTTACGGCAGTCTAGACAGGTTCGCTGGAAGCGCCGTACTGCTTCTCTCCCTTGTAATATCCAATAACGACGTCTGATCTCCGCGAAGACTCTCTCTGCTCCGGCGTGGTGCACATCCTCGTCGTATTTCTTTATGATCAGCTCTGTGACCTTGTGTCGGCTGTTCAAGACGATCGGGTGCTTAATGTCATCTGGTAGATCGGGGGCTCTCCGCAGGCGACCACCCACTCTGATGAGATTATGTGCGTCACTCTCTGGTGCCAGGTGAATCAGTCTGCTGTCTGATGGGACGGGGTTTCCTCCCTGTAGACAGTCTAGCTCATCGGGGAACGAGTCTCTCTGGGCTCGTTGTAGTAGAAGAAGTTCTGCTTCTTCGTAGTCAGCTGCTGACATGTCAGTGGTGGACTGAATCTCTGGGTGGTGCCGCAGGAATGTCCTCTGTTGCGCACTCTCTAGGGTAATGCAGTCATCTATGTTCGGGTCTGTGGAGGCGACAGTGCTCAGTCCACAGAACATAGGCTTCTTGTTCTCAGCCTCCTCTCTACTTGCTTCCCTCGGGGTGGGCGTAGGCCAATCTCCTTCCGGGAGCTGGAGGAATGCTGGTCCGTCACTGTAGATGTTGTGATGGGTTAGCTGGGTTGTGTTTGGTATCCACATATCTCCAGCTTGCTTCTCCTGTTAGTTCCTGAATCTCGGTGACTCTGACTCCCACGAAGACTTTGTATCTGCATGAATCAGACTTAATCCATGTGAGTACTGTCGTGGAATCTGACCACAAGATTGTTCTATGCACCGGAATGGTGAGTTCACGTTGGATTAACGTGGCTAGATGCGCTCCTGCGAGGGCTGCGCAGAGCTCTAGACGTGGGATAGATTGTTGCTTACGTGGGGCTATCCTTGAGCGGGCCAGTATGAAAGCAGTGTGTATCTCTCCTCCCATCTCTTGGGCACGCAAATAAGCAACCGATCCGTAGGCTACTTCGGAGGCATCGCTGAAGACGTGTAGCTCAATCTCGCATGTCTCTGGCCTCACTGTGGATGGGAAGTAGCTGCGGCGTATATTAACACCTGGGAGTGAGCGGAGTTCCGTCTCCCACTCTCTCCATGTTGAGGCAAGGTGTGCGGGTATTGGGTCGTCCCAGCCCTGGTCCTTGTCCCATAGTGCTCGTACAATCATCTTTGCCCTGGTGGTGTAAGGTAGAATACATCCCAGCGGGTCATATCGTCTGGCGAGTGTTCTGTACACACTCCGTCTGGTGGTCGGTATCGCCGCCGACCTTCCTTGCTCTGGAGCCAAGGGTTTGTGTCTATAGTGGAGCGAGTCTGTTTTGAAGCGCCAGACTAATCCTAGTGTCATTTCTTGGGCTTCTCCTGGGATTGTCGCCATCCAGGTCTCGCTGCTGGCAGCCTTGTCTGCGGAGGAGAGGCTGCGCAATACGTGCGGGTCACTGCTGGCCCACTGCCTGAGATCAAAGCCTCCTTTGATTAGGGAGGCGCGTAACTTGATTAGGAGAGCCTCGGCTTCTTCTTGAGTCGAGACGCTTTGTAGACAGTTGTCTACGTAGAAACTGTTCTTCACACTGTGTTGGACCTCTTCATTTGCTGTTGGGTCCTCTGTGACGTGTTTCTGTAGTGCAAATGTAGCACAGCACGGGCTGCATGTGGTTCCGAAGGGGAGTACTTCCCACTGGTAGATGGATGGGTTCTCATCTCCGATCTTCTCTCTCCATAGGAACCGTAGCAGAGGCTTGTCCTCCTCTACTAGTCTCACTTGCAAGAACATCCCTTTGATATCCCCGCTTATAGCCACCTTGTCCTGGCGGAAGCGCAGTAGCACGCCTAGTAGGGAGGGGCCGAGTGTGGGGCCGGGCAAAAGCTCTTTATTCAGATTTTGGGATCCGATCTGGTAGCTGCAGTTAAACACAATGCGATCCTTGCCATTGTGATGGACCTTGTGATGCGGCACGTACCATGATTCGGTCGTCTGATCGGCCTCTTTAATGTCAATCTTTGTTACGTGTCCCGCTGTGATTAGCTTCTCAATCTCAGCCCGGTACACACTCTGTTGAGCGGGGTCTTTGGCTAGGCGCCGCTCTGTGTTCAGTAGATAGCGCTCCGTGGCGTCTTTCTTTGCGTGAAAGGGGGGCATTCCCTCTCTCCTCAGGAGTGGAGTTGCGTATCTCATCACTCCGCCGACTGTGACTCTCTTTGTCCCCTGCTCGAGTAGGTGGATGGCGTAAATGTCTTCTTTAGAGCGAATGTCTTTCTTTTCGTTCTTAAAGGGCATTGTCTCTAGGGTCCATAGCCTCTCGACATGCTGCAGGAGAGTGGTGTCTTCTTCTGTCGTTCGGGAGTGGAAGCAGCTAGTGGCTGCGGTTCGGTTGAGAGATTTAGCGAGGAGGCCTTGTAATGTCCATCCTAAGCGGGTCTCGACGGCTGCAGGACAGCCTCGGGGACCGGTGTGGACCCGATCAATCGGGACTATGAGTTCTGCATGGTCGGAGCCCATCAACAGGGTCGGGGTAGCGCCGTTTATGAGCGGGATAGGTAATTGGCGCAGGTGCACATATTTATCCATCAACTTGGTGACAGGGTAGGTGTACTGCGAGAGTCCTATTTCTTGGCTGGTGAAAGCATTTGTGATCTTGTACTGTCGCTCTGGCTGCCCGTTGGCTGCGATAGTGAAGGAGACATTCTCGCCCTTTATCGTCTTCAAATCTCTTCTTATTGTCCGAATCGTCATTTCGTTCTTGCTCCCCCGCAGTCCCAGTTGAGTCGCAGCGGAGGCGAGCAGAAGGGTCTTCTCTGACCCGTCATCAAGGACGGCGTAAGTGTCCATGACTTTATCCTGGTAGCTCAATGTCACACGGACTACCTTTAAGAGCACTTGAGCTCCGTTGCTGCTGGCGGGGTCAATGTACATGACACTTGCCTTGGTGCCGCTCCGTGGTGCAGGTGTAGGCCGTCTTCCGTTACTATCGTGTAGTATATCTAGATGGGCTCCATCGCACCGGCTGCACCTTTTCTTTAGGCGGCATTCGGCTGCCATGTGGGGCCGCGCACATCGATAACAGCGCCGGTTGGACTTTATCCATTGGCTCACTTCTTCTGCATTCATCTTTGTGAATGTGTCACATTGTGACAGCCAGTGTTCTTTCTCACAGTAGGGACACGCTATCTTCCACTTCTCCTTCCTCGAGGGGGTGCTGTGACTCTTACTGCTCGGTACTGACTCTGATTGGTGCATGACAGTCACCGATCTTCTTCCATCATTTATTCTCCTGGGTCCCTCTCTGGAGCTTGGCGTGCTCCGCCCGAAGGTGTCCAGTCGTAAGCTGCTGACCTCTCTCGCCAGGAAGTCGGCCAGATCAAGGAGGGATGGCTCGGGGCCGTCGGGATCTCGGTAGTCCCTCTGCCGCCGAAAGCGCTCCTGTCTTGCGGGTGGCAGCTTCTCCAAAATCCTCTCAACGTTAGAGTTGGCGTACAGCTCATGCCTGCCCTTCTCCCGTTGAGCTCCCAGCATCCCCACCAGGGACTGCACTTTGATTGACAGGTCATCTAGTGAGCGATTGTCTGTGGCTGGGGGTAGGCGGTCAATATGCCTTATCTCCTGGATTACGTAATCCCATATACGTCCATATCTTTGATCCAGCGCTGCAAGGGCCGCTGTGTATGGGGTCGAGGAGGTAGCATAGGCTAGCGCTATATTGTGTGCTCGCTGTACTTTCAGGTGCTTCAATAATATTGCATACTTGTGGCGTTCATCAATGACATCCGCCAGCATTGTCTCTAAGCACATCCGGAGCTCCGTGTACTGTGCTCGACTCTCATAGACGAAGTCTGGGATTGATGGCGTGGCGTTGTATGACGCCGTGGATGGCGAATACATCGGCGAGCGTTGGGGGAGAGACCTTCTGGGCGAGTCCCCTCTTGCGCCTCGCTGTGGGCCGGTACTGGCAGGGTACCATGGCCCGCTGGTCCAGGTACTGTTCCTCGGGGCTGGTCGTGCGTCGTGCTCACCCGTAAATAGAGTCGGGGGTCTGTAGCGCAGCGCCGCGGGGGTATAGCCTGGACTGTATGGGACCTCCTGGTCCGGTGGAGTACTGTGCTGTCGTCGGGCTTGGTTCTCCTCTTCTCCCTCTTCTTCTTCTATCAAATCTTCCAGATCTTGTAATCGTTTATTTAGCTTCTCCGCAGTGTAGGCCGCTCCTTCCTTGTAGCTGGGTCTCGCTTGGACCGGTATGGGAAGGGGGTCTGCGGGGGGTCTAGACTCGGTCTGTTGGTCAAGTTCAGGGTCGCTTGCTCGTTGCGGTGACGCTGCTCTTGACTGCTGTCTCGACGAGTTCCTTGAGCCCCTGGCGGAGGGAGAGGGAGTTGTCCTTTTGATCAGCTGCTCTATTAGTTGCGCTTGTAGTCTGTCGCGCTCTGCGTCTCTTTGGGCACCGGTACTTTCTACTTTTACTACGTTTACCGTTTGTCGAAGGCTAGGTAGTTGACTGACAGTGTAAGCCTCTAAGTACTGAGGTGTCTGTCGTCTGCGCCGCGGGCGTTCTAGGTTAGGAGGATCGTTTCGTGGAGTGTTCATCATAGGCCATTTCGATATTAATAACACTATATTAATATTACACTAGTTACCCTCCGGCTCGAAGGACCAATTGTAGCTGAGGGGTACAATTCCCTGACTGTATTGTTAGATATGATATTTAATACCACTACCTCATGTACTTTAACTTCTGGCCACCCAGTACAAGATATAAGTATGATGAACACTTTCCCACCTGATGAAACGAACCAACACAAATGGACCAAATCGAATATTTAATACAGCAAAGGGTGTACACAATATTCACTTAATTACATTTATGGTTTGAAATGTTAAGTATGCACTTTTATGGCAAATGAGTATTCGTAGGTAAATCAACATTGAATGTCCAATCTCTGGTTGCGCAGGGAGTAAGTATACAACCTGGAATATTTAGGAAACGATAGCGATAGTACTTAAATAATTATAGCTGGATACACTAAGGGGGGGGGGGGGGGTCCCGCTGGTTGTAAGACAGTAGGAGGGGGGGGTTAGAGAAGTCGCTGGCGGTATCCCATCTGGCCGACGGTGTCTTGGGAGAATCCAAAGTCTTAGACCCAGTGCCCACAGAACTTCGGGCCGTAGACGAACACAGCTGGACCCTCTGTGGAACGGTATCTGCCGGTCCACAACGGAGAGACGTGGTGCGACCTCACGTGTAGAGCGCCGCCTCACCTGTAGTCCTCTCCGGGGGGTAATTCCAACACTCGACAGTGTTGGCCTTTATCCATGGAATAATCAAAGCACATAAAGCATAATCCAAGAGCCGTGGAAGGCTCGCCGTCGTCGGGTAGAGTAATCCAATATACAGGTCCAGTCGCTCTTGACCCGGAGCTCCTCGGATGCAATCACCACTAGGGGTCTGACCAGCCTGGATAAGCGTCCAGATAACGTCAGGAACGATGGGGGTACTGATAACTGCAGAACTCGAACCGAACGATGCACCATACATAAATAGACTATTATTAGCTTAATAGAATACGTCCAACTCGACGGTATGGTGCCAAACTATGACCATTCAATTATTAATCTACACGATGTCTCAATGCCTATTCTGGGCCAAATAGACCTTACTACACCGCACGTGCTTCGTGGGGAGGCTTTTGCGTCTGTCACTCTGTTGGAGGGTAAAGAACTGGGCCCTGTTTCTTGTACCTGGATAACTGAGTTAGCCGGATAACTTTAGCTGGATAACTGGGTTAGCCGGACTTTCCGGTTTCATGTACGTGGATTTTCCAAATCACCATGACAACATATCCAAAAGTTTGAGCCTGGTCGAAAGCAGAGTTCAAGTTCAAGTTAGCCTGAACTATCGCCACGCCCCCGCAAAGAAGTGACAGCCCGTTTCCTGAAACTATTCCCACAGTCTACGATCTGCATTATACCATTCTGAATTACGTTTTTGTGCTCCATTCTTCCAGAGGGGGCTTTTGAAATGTAAAATAGACCCAAAATGCTGATATTAAATTCACTTTGTCCTAAATAATGCACGTTATATATACCGTGGCGACGGTGGCGCTCGCTCGTGCGATGTACACATGATGTGGTTATTTTAATTGTAACTGGGATTAAGATGTCTGATGAGATGCGCTGTTTGACGGATTTGAGAAATTGAATGAGCCGTTGACGTCACATTAATGAATGAGGATAAAGAGATAAAACTTCTTTCAAAACAAAGGATATTCTAAACACGGGTCTCTCGTTCATTAATGTATAAACAATGAATTTATCCCATCTGGCCCAGTGGCCCAGCGGTAGTGCTCAAGCCTGCCAATCCAGCGACCGGGGTTCAAATCCCGGTGTTTCCAATATGATTTTTTTGAATATAATATTAATGATTATACACCAAAGTAGCCTGGTTTTAAGTTAAAATATTATAAATCTACATGCATTGAGGATGTCATTCTTTATATAGCTCTCAACGTGCACCAAATTGAATTATTCCTATATTGCAAAAAGAAGGAAAAGACTAGGGTCTTGAACCCCGGTCGTCCGTGTGAAAGTCAAAAGAAGAACCCGTTACACCACAGAGAAGATAAGTAAAAGATTGACTATACATCAATCAATGGGTAAGAGAGCCGTATCGTAATTCTGTATAACAGTTAACTAATAATTTTCGCTAGCAAGATCTCATTTGATTATTCAATCCAGCAGGCAAGTTTAAAGAAATATAATCTGATTGATTGAGGTAATGAGGGACTTAGAATTAGCCTATAGATAACGCATTTAACTTGTCGGCGAGGCGATTGAGCCGTATTGCAATCTGTCAATAAAGTCTTAAATCAATTAATCAATCAATGCCGTTGAGAATCAGGGTCTCTGCCATCGATACGTGCTGGCTTTTCACCTAAAACGGCCGCGCGCATTTAGCCTGACTCGCAAGTCTGGCTTGAGTTAACGAGACTGAATCCACCTTTGTGAAACAGGAAAATCCCGGCTTCGAACATCGGGTTAACTGAAGCTGGATAATGGACATCTTGATCGACTTAGTTGAACCACGTACATGAAACAGGGCCCTGGACTAAAAAAAAGTTCTACTTTACGAGCGTCATATATATATGCGCTATGAACAAATAGTACCACACGTATTTCGCCCGGCATATTACTGCGCGGAACCGGGGGCTGCCTCGACATGTTAGGCGGCACGATTGAACTTGAACCTAGGGGTATGGCAACCTGGCGCCAGGTTCTAGTCCAATGGTAGAATGAAACTATTATGGGCTGTTTAGTAGAAACGGGGATATTCAATGCATATTGTACAAGGAATATACAGGGGATATCAAACGATATACAAATACAATTAAATATATATATATAAATAAATATACATATTCGGTTTAATCTGATCCTTCACAACAATTACACTATCACACTATTACACCATTACACTATCACACTATTACACCATTACAGCATTACACTATCACACAATTACACCATTACACTATCACACCATTACACTATCACACCATTACACTATCACACTATTACACTACCACACTATTACACCATTACACTATCACACCATTACACTATCACACCATTACACTATCACACTATTACACCATTACACTATCACACCATTACACTATCACACTATTACACCATTACACTATCACACTATTACACTATCACACTATTACACCATTACAGCATTACACCATCACACAATTACACCATTACACGATCACACTATTACACTACCACACTATTACACCATTACACTATCACACCATTACACTATCACACTATTACACTACCACACTATCACACCATTACACTATCACACTACCACACTATTACACCATTACACTATCACACCATTACACTATCACACCATTACACTATCACACTATTACACCATTACACGATCACACCATTACACTATCACACTATTACACCATTACACTATCACACTATTACACCATTACAGCATTACACTATCACACAATTACACCATTACACTATCACACTATTACACTACCACACTATTACACCATTACACTATCACACCATTACACTATTACACCATTACACTATCACACTATTATAGCATTACACTATCACACAATTACATCATTACACTATTACACCATTACACTATCACACTATTACAGCATTACACTATCACACAATTACATCATTACACTATTACATCATTACACTATTACACCATTACACTATTATTACACACTATTACACCATTATATTATTACATCATTGCACTATCACGCTATTACACACTATCACACTATTACACCATTACTCTATCACCCTATTATAGACTATTCTATTACATCCTTAAGAATGAGGGTGTGGTTAACCTAGACCAATGAAAGTAGTAGTCTGTACTGAGTTCATTGTCACCTCCAATAAGTCCTTACAACAAGATATGAAAGGGAGCACAGTATTACATTATTACACACTTTTACACTAGTACACTATTAGAGTACACATTATTACACACTATTACATATGTAAGCATGGGGACGTGATTAAGTACTGTATGAAAGTGCTGTAGTAGTCTGTACTGAGTTCATTGACACCTCCCATAAGTATCCACGACAAATGGTTCATGAGATGTGAAAGGGGCTTATTTCAATGGACAATGATGGAAATTAATTCATAAATGTTTGAATGCATAGGTGTATGAATGACAATAGGTTCACTAAATAAACATGAGGCATATTATTGCTCATTTAGCAAGGCAAACACTTCACATTTGTCAATTTAAAAAGCTGAATTCAAGTTTTTTATTTATGTATTCATTTTTAACAAAACATATTTATTTATTTGAC
>NW_028174152.1:0-20000 GCF_963971535.1 Notolepis coatsorum
CATCCATGATATGTTCTGCTATGATACATCATGATATGTTCTGCTATAATACATCATGATATTCTGCTATGATACATCATGATATATTCTGCTATGATACATCATGATATGTTCTGCTATGATACATCATGATATGTTCTGCTATAATACATCATGATATGTTCTGCTATAATACATCATGATATGTTCTGCTATGATACATCATGATATGTTCTGCTATGATACATCATGATATGTTCTGCTATAATACATCATGATCCATCCTGCTATGATACATCATGATATGTTCTGCTATGATACATCATGATATGTTCTGCTATAATACATCATGATCCATCCTGCTATGATACATCATGATATGTTCTGCTATGATACATCATGATATGTTCTGCTATGATACATCATGATCCATCCTGCTATGATACATCATGATATGTTCTGCTATGATACATCATGATATGTTCTGCTATGATACATCATGATATGTCTGCTATGATACATCATGATATGTTCTGCTATGATACATCATGATATGTTCTGCTATGATACATCATGATATGTTCTGCTATGATACATGATATGTTCTGCTATGATACATCATGATATTTCTGCTATGATACATCATGATATTTTTTGCTATGATACATCATGATATGTCTGCTATGATACATCATGATATGTTCTGCTATGATACATCATGATATGTTCTGCTATAATACATCATGATATGTTCTGCTATGATACATCATGATATGTTCTGCTATGATACATCATGATATGTTCTGCTATGATACATCATGATATGTTCTGCTATGATACATCATGATATGTTCTGCTATGATACATCATGATATGTTCTGCTATGATACATCATGATATGTTCTGCTATGATACATCATGATATGTTCTGCTATGATACATCATGATATGTTCTGCTATGATACATCATGATATGTTCTGCTATGATACATCATGATATGTTCTGCTATATACATCATGATATGTTCTGCTATGATACATCATGATATGTTCTGCTATGATACATCATGATATGTTCTGCTATGATACATCATGATATGTTCTGCTATGATACATCATGATATGTTCTGCTATGATACATCATGATATGTTCTGCTATGATACATCATGATATGTTCTGCTATGATACATCATGATATGTTCTGCTATGATACATCATGATATGTTCTGCTATAATACATCATGATATGTTCTGCTATGATACATCATGATATGTTCTGCTATGATACATCATGATATATTCTGCTATGATACATCATGATATGTTCTGCTATGATACATCATGATATGTTCTGCTATAATACATCATGATATGTTCTGCTATGATACATCATGATATGTTCTGCTATGATACATCATGATATGTTCTGCTATGATACATCATGATATGTTCTGCTATGATACATCATGATATGTTCTGCTATGATACATCATGATATGTTCTGCTATGATACATCATGATATGTTCTGCTATGATACATCATGATATGTTCTGCTATGATACATCATGATATGTTCTGCTATGATACATCATGATATGTTCTGCTATGATACATCATGATATGTTCTGCTATAATACATCATGATATGTTCTGCTATGATACATCATGATATGTTCTGCTATGATACATCATGATATGTTCTGCTATGATACATCATGATATGTTCTGCTATGATACATCATGATATGTTCTGCTATGATACATCATGATATGTTCTGCTATGATACATCATGATATGTTCTGCTATGATACATCATGATATGTTCTGCTATGATACATCATGATATGTTCTGCTATGATACATCATGATATGTTCTGCTATGATACATCATGATATGTTCTGCTATGATACATCATGATATGTTCTGCTATGATACATCATGATAGTTCTGCTATGATACATCATGATATGTTCTGCTATGATACATCATGATATGTTCTGCTATGATACATCATGATATGTTCTGCTATGATACATCATGATATGTTCTGCTATGATACATCATGATATGTTCTGCTATGATACATCATGATATGTTCTGCTATGATACATCATGATATGTTCTGCTATGATACATCATGATATATTCTGCTATGATACATCATGATCATTCTGCTATGATACATCATGATATGTTCTGCTATGATACATCATGATATATTCTGCTATGATACATCATGATATGTTCTGCTATAATACATCATGATATGTTCTGCTATGATACATCATGATATATTCTGCTATGATACATCATGATATGTTCTGCTATAATACATCATGATATGTTCTGCTATGATACATCATGATATATTCTGCTATGATACATCATGATATGTTCTGCTATGATACATCATGATATATTCTGCTATGATACATCATGATATGTTCTGCTATAATACATCATGATATGTTCTGCTATGATACATCATGATATATTCTGCTATGATACATCATGATATGTTCTGCTATGTACATCATAATGTTCTGCTATGATACATCATGATATATTCTGCTATGATACATCATGATATGTTCTGCTATGATACATCATGATATATTCTGCTATGATACATCATGATATGTTCTGCTATGATACATCATGATATGTTCTGCTATGATACATCATGATATGTTCTGCTATGATACATCATGATATGTTCTGCTATAATACATCATGATATATTCTGCTATGATACATCATGATATGTTCTGCTATGATACATCATGATATGTTCTGCTATGATACATCATGATATGTTCTGCTATGATACATCATGATATATTCTGCTATGATACATCATGATATGTTCTGCTATAATACATCATGATATGTTCTGCTATGATACATCATGATATGTTCTGCTATAATACATCATGATATGTTCTGCTATGATACATCATGATATGTCCTGCTATAATACATCATGATATGTTCTGCTATGATACATCCATGATATGTTCTGCTATGATACATCATGATATGTTCTGCTATAATACATCATGATATATTCTGCTATGATACATCATGATATATTCTGCTATGATACATCATGATATGTTCTGCTATGATACATCATGATATGTTCTGCTATAATACATCATGATATGTTCTGCTATAATACATCATGATATGTTCTGCTATGATACATCATGATATGTTCTGCTATGATACATCATGATATGTTCTGCTATAATACATCATGATCCATTCTGCTATGATACATCATGATATGTTCTGCTATGATACATCATGATATGTTCTGCTATGATACATCATGATATGTTCTGCTATGATACATCCATGATATGTTCTGCTATGATACATCATGATATGTTCTGCTATAATACATCATGATATATTCTGCTATGATACATCATGATATGTTCTGCTATGATACATCATGATATGTTCTGCTATGATACATCATGATCCATCTGCTATGATACATCATGATATGTTCTGCTATGATACATCATGATATGTTCTGCTATGATACATCATGATATGTCCTGCTATGATACATCATGATATATTCTGCTATGATACATCATGATATGTTCTGCTATGATACATCATGATATGTTCTGCTATAATACATCATGATATGTTCTGCTATGATACATCATGATATGTTCTGCTATGATACATCATGATATATTCTGCTATGATACATCATGATATGTTCTGCTATGATACATCATGATATGTTCTGCTATAATACATCATGATATGTTCTGCTATAATACATCATGATATGTTCTGCTATGATACATCATGATATGTTCTGCTATGATACATCATGATATGTTCTGCTATGATACATCATGATATGTTCTGCTATAATACATCATGATATGTTCTGCTATGATACATCATGATATGTTCTGCTATGATACATCATGATATATCCTGCTATGATACATCATGATATATTCTGCTATGATACATCATGATATGTTCTGCTATGATACATCATGATATGTTCTGCTATGATACATCATGATCCATCCTGCTATGATACATCATGATATGTTCTGCTATGATACATCATGATATATTCTGCTATGATACATCATGATATGTTCTGCTATAATACATCATGATATGTTCTGCTATGATACATCATGATATGTTCTGCTATGATACATCATGATATGTTCTGCTATGATACATCATGATATGTTCTGCTATAATACATCATGATATGTTCTGCTATGATACATCATGATATATCTGCTATGATACATCATGATATGTTCTGCTATGATACATCATGATATATTCTGCTATGATACATCATGATATGTTCTGCTATAATACATCATGATATGTTCTGCTATGATACATCATGATATATCCTGCTATGATACATCATGATATGTTCTGCTATGATACATCATGATATGTCCTGCTATGATACATCATGATATATTCTGCTATGATACATCATGATATGTTCTGCTATGATACATCATGATATATTCTGCTATGATACATCATGATATGTTCTGCTATGATACATCATGATATATTCTGCTATGATACATCATGATATGTTCTGCTATAATACATCATGATATGTTCTGCTATGATACATCATGATATGTTCTGCTATGATACATCATGATATGTTCTGCTATAATACATCATGATAAATTCTGCTATGATACATCATGATATGTTCTGCTATGATACATCATGATATGTTCTGCTATGATACATCCATGATATGTTCTGCTATGATACATCATGATATATTCTGCTATGATACATCATGATATGTTCTGCTATAATACATCATGATATGTTCTGCTATGATACATCATATGTTCTGCTATAATACATCATGATATGTTCTGCTATGATACATCATGATATGTTCTGCTATAATACATCATGATATGTTCTGCTATGATACATCCATGATATGTTCTGCTATGATACATCATGATATGTTCTGCTATAATACATCATGATATGTTCTGCTATAATACATCATGATATGTTCTGCTATGATACATCATGATATGTCCTGCTATGATACATCATGATATGTTCTGCTATAATACATCATGATATGTTCTGCTATATACATCCATGATATGTTCTGCTATAATACATCATGATATGTTCTGCTATGATACATCCATGATATGTTCTGCTATGATACATCATGATATGTTCTGCTATAATACATCATGATATGTTCTGCTATGATACATCCATGATATGTTCTGCTATGATACATCATGATATGTTCTGCTATAATACATCATGATATGTTCTGCTATAATACATCATGATATGTTCTGCTATGATACATCATGATATGTCCTGCTATGATACATCATGATATGTTCTGCTATAATACATCATGATATGTTCTGCTATAATACATCATGATATGTTCTGCTATGATACATCATGATATGTCCTGCTATGATACATCATGCTATGTTCTGCTATAATACATCATGATATATTCTGCTATGATACATCATGATATGTTCTGCTATAATACATCATGATATGTTCTGCTATGATACATCATGATATGTTCTGCTATGATACATCATGATATGTTCTGCTATAATACATCATGATATATTCTGCTATGATACATCATGATATGTTCTGCTATGATACATCATGATATGTTCTGCTATGATACATCATGATATGTTCTGCTATGATACATCATGATATGTTCTGCTATGATACATCATGATATGTTCTGCTATAATACATCATGATATGTTCTGCTATGATACATCATATGTTCTGCTATAATACATCATGATATGTTCTGCTATGATACATCATGATATGTTCTGCTATAATACATCATGATATGTTCTGCTATGATACATCCATGATATGTTCTGCTATGATACATCATGATATGTTCTGCTATAATACATCATGATATGTTCTGCTATAATACATCATGATATGTTCTGCTATGATACATCATGATATGTCCTGCTATGATACATCATGATATGTTCTGCTATAATACATCATGATATGTTCTGCTATAATACATCCATGATATGTTCTGCTATAATACATCATGATATGTTCTGCTATGATACATCCATGATATGTTCTGCTATGATACATCATGATATGTTCTGCTATAATACATCATGATATGTTCTGCTATGATACATCCATGATATGTTCTGCTATGATACATCATGATATGTTCTGCTATAATACATCATGATATGTTCTGCTATAATACATCATGATATGTTCTGCTATGATACATCATGATATGTCCTGCTATGATACATCATGATATGTTCTGCTATAATACATCATGATATGTTCTGCTATAATACATCCATGATATGTTCTGCTATAATACATCATGATATGTTCTGCTATGATACATCCATGATATGTTCTGCTATGATACATCATGATATGTTCTGCTATAATACATCATGATATGTTCTGCTATAATACATCCATGATATGTTCTGCTATAATACATCATGATATGTTCTGCTATGATACATCATGATATGTTCTGCTATGATACATCATGATATGTTCTGCTATAATACATCATGATATGTTCTGCTATGATACATCATGATATGTTCTGCTATGATACATCCATGATATATTCTGCTATGATACATCATGATATGTTCTGCTATAATACATCCATGATATGTTCTGCTATAATACATCATGATATGTTCTGCTATAATACATCCATGATATGTTCTGCTATGATACATCATGATATGTTCTGCTATGATACATCATGATATGTTCTGCTATAATACATCATGATATGTTCTGCTATAATACATCATGATATGTTCTGCTATAATACATCCATGATATGTTCTGCTATAATACATCATGATATGTTCTGCTATGATACATCATGATATGTTCTGCTATGATACATCATGATATGTTCTGCTATAATACATCATGATATGTCCTGCTATGATACATCCATGATATGTTCTGCTATGATACATCATGATATGTTCTGCTATAATACAGCATGATATGTCCTGCTATGATACATCATGATATGTTCTGCTATGATACATCCATGATATGTTCTGCTATAATACATCATGATATGTTCTGCTATGATACATCATGATATGTTCTGCTATGATACATCCATGATATGTTCTGCTATAATACATCATGATATGTTCTGCTATGATACATCCATGATATGTTCTGCTATAATACATCCATGATATGTTCTGCTATGATACATCATGATATGTTCTGCTATGATACATCATGATATGTTCTGCTATAATACATCATGATATGTCCTGCTATGATACATCCATGATATGTTCTGCTATGATACATCATGATATGTTCTGCTATAATACATCATGATATGTTCTGCTATAATACATCATGATATGTCCTGCTATGATACATCCATGATATGTTCTGCTATGATACATCCATGATATGTTCTGCTATGATACATCATGATATGTTATGCTATAATACATCATGATATGTTCTGCTATGATACATCATGATATGTTCTGCTATGATACATCCATGATATGTTCTGCTATGATACATCATGATATGTTCTGCTATAATACATCATGATATGTTCTGCTATGATACATCATGATATGTTCTGCTATAATACATCATGATATATTCTGCTATGATACATCATGATATGTTCTGCTATGATACATCATGATATGTTCTGCTATAATACATCATTATATGTTCTGCTATAATACATCATGATATATTCTGCTATGATACATCATGATATGTTCTGCTATGATACATCATGATATGTTCTGCTATAATACATCATGATATGTTCTGCTATGATACATCCATGATATGTTCTGCTATGATACATCATGATATGTTCTGCTATGATACATCATGATATGTTCTGCTATGATACATCATGATATGTTCTGCTATGATACATCATGATATGTTCTGCTATAATACATCATGATATGTTCTGCTATAATACATCATGATATATTCTGCTATGATACATCATGATATGTTCTGCTATGATACATCATGATATGTTCTGCTATAATACATCATGATATGTTCTGCTATAATACATCATGATATATTCTGCTATGATACATCATGATATGTTCTGCTATGATACATCATGATATGTTCTGCTATAATACATCATGATATGTTCTGCTATGATACATCCATGATATGTTCTGATATGATACATCATGATATGTTCTGCTATAATACATCATGATATATTCTGCTATGATACATCATGATATGTTCTGCTATGATACATCATGATATGTTCTGCTATGATACATCATGATATGTTCTGCTATAATACATCATGATATGTCCTGCTATGATACATCCATGATATGTTCTGCTATGATACATCATGATATGTTCTGCTATAATACATCATGATATATTCTGCTATGATACATCATGATATGTTCTGCTATGATACATCATGATATGTTCTGCTATGATACATCCATGATATGTTCTGCTATAATACATCCATGATATGTTCTGCTATGATACATCATGATATGTTCTGCTATGATACATCATGATATGTTCTGCTATAATACATCATGATATGTCCTGCTATGATACATCCATGATATGTTCTGCTATGATACATCCATGATATGTTCTGCTATGATACATCATGATATGTTATGCTATAATACATCATGATATGTTCTGCTATGATACATCATGATATGTTCTGCTATGATACATCCATGATATGTTCTGCTATGATACATCATGATATGTTCTGCTATAATACATCATGATATGTTCTGCTATGATACATCATGATATGTTCTGCTATAATACATCATGATATATTCTGCTATGATACATCATGATATGTTCTGCTATGATACATCATGATATGTTCTGCTATAATACATCATGATATGTTCTGCTATAATACATCATGATATATTCTGCTATGATACATCATGATATGTTCTGCTATGATACATCATGATATGTTCTGCTATAATACATCATGATATGTTCTGCTATGATACATCCATGATATGTTCTGCTATGATACATCATGATATGTTCTGCTATGATACATCATGATATGTTCTGCTATGATACATCATGATATGTTCTGCTATGATACATCATGATATGTTCTGCTATAATACATCATGATATGTTCTGCTATAATACATCATGATATATTCTGCTATGATACATCATGATATGTTCTGCTATGATACATCATGATATGTTCTGCTATAATACATCATGATATGTTCTGCTATAATACATCATGATATATTCTGCTATGATACATCATGATATGTTCTGCTATGATACATCATGATATGTTCTGCTATAATACATCATGATATGTTCTGCTATGATACATCCATGATATGTTCTGCTATGATACATCATGATATGTTCTGCTATAATACATCATGATATATTCTGCTATGATACATCATGATATGTTCTGCTATGATACATCATGATATGTTCTGCTATAATACATCATGATATGTTCTGCTATGATACATCCATGATATGTTCTGCTATGATACATCATGATATGTTCTGCTATGATACGTCATGATATGTTCTGCTATGATACATCATGATATGTTCTGCTATGATACATCATGATATGTTCTGCTATAATACATCATGATATATTCTGCTATGATACATCATGATATATTCTGCTATGATACATCCATGATATGTTCTGCTATGATACATCATGATATGTTCTGCTATAATACATCATGATATATTCTGCTATGATACATCCATGATATATTCTGCTATGATACATCATGATATGTTCTGCTATGATACATCATGATATGTTCTGCTATGATACATCATGATATGTTCTGCTATGATACATCCATGATATATTCTGCTATAATACATCATGATATGTTCTGCTATGATACATCATGATATGTTCTGCTATAATACATCATGATATGTTCCGCTATGATACATCATGATATGTTCTGCTATGATACATCCATGATATATTCTGCTATGATACATCATGATATGTTCTGCTATGATACATCTGTAAAGGCCGAATGAGTGTTTTTTGTTATTTATTATTATTATTATTATTATTAGTATTATTATTATCATTATCATTATTTTTATCAATAGAAGGTTACAATTTATGGGAATGTAATGATTGAGGGGAATGTTATGATTGAGGGGAAGGTTATGATTCTGTGTAGCCTGTTGGGTGGACTCTGTGGCGCTGTGAGTGGATCACCTGCACCTGTCGGGTGATCGGGCACAGCGCAGCGGAGATCATTAGATAGGTGATAGGAATCAGCTGTTGGGCGGTAGCCGATGGGGAAACCATATGATTTTCTTACCGCTTCAGGACGCTTTCGGAAACTGTTTAGATTACACTTTAAGCAATTAGACCAGGTTAGATGACGTTTTAGGATCACTGTGATCAACCCTCCCATGTAACCTACTTATTCTAATTAAATCGGGTCACCACATCGGTGTCTGATAACGGAGCTTAATGTGTGGAAAACTATTTCTTTGGACGTTGAGCGCGTATGGATTCACTCCCCGTCTACACCAAGAAGCGGCATTCTGGCATGTTGCCGCTACATTAAGTAAGAAAATCGCGTTTATTGAACCCCAACCAGCTTCAATAAAGTGAAAGAGGACTCGCGCAGATATTGACGCGACCCAAGGCAGAGGCGCGCGTCAATAAGCACAACACCAGAGGAGGACTCGCAAGAGGACTGACAACAAGGGGCCAGCATTGTTGTGAGAGACAATCAAAGATCAGCGATCAGCAGGAAGGAATCGATCCACATCAGCACAGTGAATGATCACAGCCCGAGGACATCGCTGCCTGTGATCAGCTACAGGATCGATCAACGAAAGCATCACCACCAAGAGGGGAGGATCTTCCCTCCCGGCTCGAGGACATCAAAGGGAACGTGCGTGAGTAGAATGTATGAATGGAATAGACACTACCACGTACGTGGCGCGCGCAAACGGCGCTGTGGAATATAAGCCAAATTATAAAACTGTCTTAAGAACTGGTGGATAAATATAGACAAGATGTCGGATATTGAAACAGAGAATATGGATTTGACACAAGCGGATATTGAGCTGAAACAACTAATGGCATCACGTAAAGCCAGGCTTGCAGCATGCACCCGCAAGAAAAATGAGATTATTCTGATGATGAAATCAAATGATGAACAAGGAGTAAGAACGGACATGGCACTGTTCAATAAGACACTCAGTGCTTTTAAGTCAGCAATTGAGTCTGTACAGCCGTATTTACAGGAAAGCGATGAGGATGAAACACAACGGTATAAACCAAGAATAGATGAATTCAATGCATTTATTAATGTGATGGAAAAATGGTTGATGGAAGGGAATAAGGAAAGGCAAACTCCAGCCCAAAGTCCAACTGGGTCTGGGATCCAAGAGTCTCCAGTAGAGACTCAAGATGAGCTGGAAAGGGACCTTCAGGCTACAATAGGCCCAGAGGATAGCGTTTCCAGGGCCCCATCAAGATCATCCAAATCATCCAAATCATCAAGTAAAAGCCAATCATCCAGGTTATCTGCCGCCCGTCGAAGGGCTGAAAACGAGAGGGCCACCATTCTGGCAAAGGCCGCTGCACTTTCAGCCAGACAAGCCATAAGCCTAAAGGAGGCTGAATTAGAGGTTGAAACAAATCTAAATAAAGCTAAAGCCATAGCTGAATTAAGTCTGCAGGCTAGCCTAAAGGAGGCTGAATTAGAGGTTGAAACAAATCTAAATAAAGCTAAAGCCATAGCTGAATTAAGTCTGCAGGAGGCTAAAGCCAAGGCTAAATTAAAGGCTGAGAAGGATAAACTCGACTTTGACACAGACATGGCTGTATCAGCGGCCAAACTCAAGATACTGGATGAGTATGAGACATTATCACAAACCAACTCATCTAGAACCACGAGGTATCCATCACAAATTAACCAGCCACCCTCTCAAGAGGACGGATATGTGTACAAGATGCAACCTAGAGATGGTATGAATGATTATGTTGACCAAGCACATGCTCTAGACACCTCAGAAGGACTACCGATATTGCAATCCACGGTAGAATATGCATCCATAAATGCTGTTCCAAAAATCCCTGTGCAAAGACAGCTCTTGGACCAGTATGCATGGGCGCACACACCACAACAACAACAACAACAACATCAGCAACAACATCAGCAACAACAACAACAACAACAACAACAACAACCACAACAGCATCAACAACAGCAGCAGCAACAACAGCAACCACAACAACAACAACAACAACATCAGCAACAACAACAGCATCAACAACAGCAGCAGCAACAACAGCAACCACAACATCAGCAACAACAACAGCAGCAACAGCAGCAACAACAACAGCAACAACAACAGCAGCAACAACAACAACAACAACAACAGCAACAACAACAACAGCAACAACCACAACAGCATCAACAACAGCAACAACCACAACAGCATCAACAGCAACAACAACAGCAACAACAACAACAACAACAACAACAACAACAACAACAACAGAGGCCTCCACAAGTAGTGAGACCCAAACAGCCATATATACAGCCACTACCACCTGTACAGTATCGACCACCACCATATGTGCTACCTGAGCCACAACCTTGGCAACAACCACATGCTCCATATCAGCATCAGAACCCTGTGCAGCTTCAGCTACAACCATCTGGAGCTACTGCAGGACAACAGGGTCAAACCCAAACAGACCAGGTTCTATCAAATGTCATGGCAAGGCAGAACGACATTGCAGATATACTTGTCTCACAGCAGAATCTGGCGCTACTCCCAACCAGGGAGATTCCCATGTTTAACGGAGATCCTATGAACTTTAGGTCATTCATGCGAGCCTTCGAGTATGGCATAGAAAATAGAACCACCAGCGAGCAAGATAGACTCTACTTTTTAGAACAATACACCACAGGGCAACCTAAAGATCTTGTGAGGAGCTGCCTACACATGCATCCACAGGATGGATATGTGGAAGCCAAAAGACTACTTAAAGAGAATTTCGGTGATGAAATAAGGATAACTAATGCTTATATAAAGAAGGCCTTGGACTGGTCCAGCATCAAACCGGAGGATAGTCAGGCTTTGCGCGCCTACGCCCTCTACCTGAGAGGATGCAGTAATGCAATGCAGGAGCTCCACTATATGGATGAGCTGGACAATCCATCTAACCTACGACTGATCTTATCCAAGATACCCTTTAGGATCAGAGAAAGGTGGAGGTCAACAGCCTACGACATCCAGGAGCGCACTGGGCAAAGAGCCAAATTCAAGGACCTTGTGGCTTACCTGGAAAAACAAGCCAAAATGGCCTCCGACCCATTGTTCGGTGATATTCAAGACTATGGTACTGACAGAGCTGCCCCAAGGTACCTCAAGACGGCAGCCTCTGGATGGCAAGCACGAGCAGGAGCATCAGCCGCACCGGTTAAAGAGAGAAAGGAGAGAAGCAGCTTTGCCACGACAGTGACACCGGCCACAAACATACCGTCAACCGTCGGTAATGTAGGATGCAAGGCAGATGCTCTGTGGCTTTTAGAACTCCTTGCTTGTACTGTGCAGGCGATCACTCACTTGAAGCCTGCAGGAGGATAAGAGCTCAGAAACATCTAGACAAAATAGAGTTCTTAAAGGTGAAAGGACTTTGTTTTGGTTGTCTCACCAAGGGACATCTCAGTAGGCACTGTAGCCAGCGGATGAGGTGTCAGCATTGCCAGAAAGAACACCTGACTCTGCTACACATAGAGACAAATGACCAAGAAGGACCAGGCCATCAAAAGGGAACAGTCAGGTCTACGACATGGAAGGTGAAAACACCTCAACAGGTGAGGACACCAACCGTGACCAAGAAAACTGTGGGTAGTGCTCTGGTGAGGCTGGGTGAAGATAATGGGGCCGGTAAGGACTGTGCCTTAGCCATCGTGCCAGTTAAGGTGAAACAAGCTGACGGAAGTAGGTATATAACTACATATGCCTTCCTGGACCATGGCAGCTCGGCATCCTTTTGCACAGAGAGCCTCATGAGGAAGCTGAATGCTAAGGGCCGGAAAACCTCAATTCTCCTTACAACCATGGCACAAGAGAAACCAGTCCCGGCATATGAGATATCAGGCCTGGAGGTAGGCAACATCGATGACGACACATTTCTTGCACTGCCTACAATTTACACGCAACCAGCCATCCCTGTGTCAAAGGAAAACATCCTTACTCAAGAGGAATTGAAAAGATGGCCCTACCTGAAAGATGTTCACACCACTCAGATTGATGCAGAGGTGGAACTTCTGATTGGAGTCAATACCCCAAGAGCCATGGAACCTTGGCAGGTCATAAACAGTCAGGACGACGGGCCATATGCGGTGAGGACACTCTTGGGATGGGCGGTTTGTGGTCCACTTAACATCAACGCGGTGGATGAGATGGGAAGACCCAAAGCCACAGCAAATAGAATATCAATCGCGAAACTGGAGGACCTGCTTGTGGAACAATACAATCAGGACTTTTCTGAAAAGCACCATGATGAGCAGAATGAGCCATCGGTAGAGGACAAAAAGTTCATAAAAATCGCCACCAGTTCAATAACCTTAAAAGATGGTCATTATCACTTGCCACTCCCCTTTCGAAAGGGAGATGTGATGATGCCCAACAACAGACAGGTGGCGACACAACGAGCCATAGGCCTGCAAAAGAAGCTCAGGAAGAATGAGGAGTACCATGCAGAGTACAAAAGCTTCATGGAAGAGGTAATCAGCCAGGACTACGCAGAGAAGGTACCTCTTCAAGAGCTAAGCAAAAAAGATGGCCATGTCTGGTATATACCCCATCACGGGGTGTATCACAAAAGAAAGAAGAAATTACGAGTGGTGTTTGATTGCACATCATCAATCCAAGGCACATCACTCAATGATGAACTGCTTCAGGGTCCAGACCTGACAAACACACTAATAGGAGTGTTGTTAAGATTCCGTCAAGACCAAGTAGCCTTCATGGCAGACATACAAGGAATGTTCCATCAGGTCAGAGTCCATCCAGATCACATTGACTTTCTCCGATTCTTATGGTGGCCAGATGGCGATATCACCCGGCCGCTGGAAGAGTACAGGATGAAAGTACACCTGTTCGGTGCCGTATCTTCACCTAGTTGTTCCAACTTTGCTCTGAGACAGACAGCGGAGGATAACAGTGATCATTACGGCCAAGAAGTCACCGATACCATCAGGTCTAACTTTTACGTTGATGACTGCCTGAAGTCGGTGGAGACAGTGAGCCAAGCCGTCAAGTTGACAGAAGGACTCAGAGAAGCATGTGCAAGAGGTGGATTCAGACTCACCAAATGGGTGAGCAACAGTAAAGAGGTGCTGGCTAGCCTCCCTGAAGAGGACAAAACCAAGCAGAACGTTGAGTTGGATCTTGATTGGGAGAAACCACTCACTGAACGGGCTCTAGGCATCCAATGGAACCTTGAAAGTGACACATTCAATTTCCGAGTTACTATCAGGAATCGACCCCTAACCAGGAGAGGCATTCTTTCCATTGTATGTTCCATGTATGACCCACTTGGTTTCCTAGCTCCTTATGTGCTCACGGCAAAAATGATTCTTCAAGAGCTCTGCAGGAACAAGTGCGGATGGGATACAGATATCCCGGAGCCACTGGCAAAACGGTGGAAAGAGTGGTTTTCAGACCTGGACAAGCTGTCAGAGCTCAGGATAAACAGGTGCATGAAACCCGCCGGTTTTGGGAAACTGGAAGCTGTTCAACTCCACCACTTCTGCGATGCAAGCGAATCAGGATACGGCACAGTGAGTTACGCAAGGTACACAAATGACCAGGGCAAGATACACACGGCATTTGTGATGGGAAAAGCAAGGGTAGCCCCTCTGAAACAAGTAACAATCCCTCGGATGGAACTTGCCGCAGCTACTCTGGCTTCCCGTATGGACAGAATGCTCAGAAAAGAGCTACACCTGACACTGAAAGAGTCGGTACTATGGACAGACAGCCAGACAGTCCTAAAATATGTCTACAATGAGAAAAGACGATTTCGGACATTTGTGGCCAATCGCCTCGCCATTATTCAGGACCTCACCACGGCATCTCAATGGAGGTACGTGAGCTCGAAGGAGAACCCTGCAGATGAGGCATCAAGAGGTTTGGATGCTGACAGGATGCTCAGGTCAAAGCAATGGTTCAGTGGCCCAGAATTCCTACAGAAGGGAGAGGAGCACTGGCCGAATAGACCAGAGGAATTATATGGTTCGGTGCACCAAGATGACCCAGAAGTCAAGAAAGAGGTCTTTGTAAGTAGTGTTACGGTAGAAGAGGCGAACCCGACAAGTCAGCTGATTGGGCACTACTCAACCTGGAATAGGTTGACAAGAGCAGCTGCGTGGTTCCTAAGACTAAAACGACTACTTCGAGCCAGGCTCCAAAAGAAGGAGCCAGGCCCTAGCATGGATCAAGCCTCCACCGACTCCATAGTGCAAACTAGCCTGTCAGTAGAGGAACTGACTAAGGCCAGGCATGCGCTCATACGCTACTCTCAAGAGCAGCACTTCAAGGACGAGATAACATCCCTCAGGAAGGGAAAATCTGTGAAGCTATCCAGCTCCATTTTAAGACTGGATCCTCTCCTGGATGATGGATTGCTGAGAGTGGGAGGTAGGCTGAACAAAATGGCCATGCCAGTGGAAGAGAAACACCCACTGATCCTGCCCAAACACACTCGCATATCAGGCTTGATTGTGAGGCAGATCCATGAACAACTGCAACACTCTGGGAGAGGACACACCCTTTCCAGGCTAAGGGAGCGATACTGGCTACCCTGCGCTAATTCCATGACCAGGAAGGTCATTAGGGAGTGTGTAGTCTGTAGACGTGTACTAGCCAAGCCTGGTGTACAGAAAATGTCAGACCTACCCGTGGATCGGATAACGCCGGACCTCCCACCTTTTACTCATGTGGGTATTGATTATTTCGGCCCCATAGAGGTAAAGAGAGCACGGAGTACCGTCAAGAGATGGGGTGTCATTTTTACTTGCCTAGTGACACGGGCCGTTCATCTTGACGTAGCACACTTCCTCGACACTGCATCCTGTATAAACGCCATCAGAAGATTCATTTGCAGACGGGGTCCAGTACGCTCCATAAGGACGGATCAAGGGACCAATTTCGTTGGTGCCCAGAGAGAGCTAAACCAGGCCCTCAAGCAGCTGGACCAAACTAAAATTAGCACCATAATGGCGGACTCTGGAGTAAAGTGGATTTTCAATCCCCCCTCTGCGGCCCACTTCGGTGGGGTATGGGAGAGGTTGATCAAGTCGACAAAAAGGATCCTCCAGTCGGTCCTGAAGGAACAAAAGGTGGATGATGAGACTCTCCTCACAGCACTGTGTGAGGTGGAAGCCATTATGAACGATCGCCCACTTACCACGGTGTCCAACGACCCCAAAGATTTAGAACCCCTTACACCAAACCACCTACTCCTCTTGAAGGGACAACCTGTTATGCCTCCAGGTGTATTTGAGAAGGAGGATATGTACACCCGCAGAAGGTGGAAACAGGCACAATACCTGGCCGACATCTTCTGGAAACGCTGGGTGAGGGAGTGCTTGCCCATGATGCAGGAAAGATGTAAGTGGCAGACCCAGAAAGAGAACTTCGCCCCTGGTGACTTGGTGGTCATAGTGGACGCACCAGCGCCCAGGAATTCCTGGCCGCTTGGACGGATCCTGGAAACCTTTCCGGATAACAAGGGCCTGGTACGAAGTGTCAGGGTGAAGACCAAGACCAATGTGCTACAGAGGCCAATCACGAAGCTTTGCCTACTACTGGAGTCAAAGGAGGATTGCCAGCTGTAATGAACACTCGCCCGACCATATTTTGTAATTGTGTAGGCACAATTAGGGGCCGGTGTAAAGGCCTAATTAGTGTTTTTTGTTATTTATTATTATTATTATTATTATTATTATTAGTATTATTATTATCATTATCATTATTTTTATCAATAGAAGGTTACAATTTATGGGAATGTAATGATTGAGGGGAATGTTATGATTGAGGGGAAGGTTATGATTCTGTGTAGCCTGTTGGGTGGACTCTGTGGCGCTGTGAGTGGATCACCTGCACCTGTCGGGTGATCGGGCACAGCGCAGCGGAGATCATTAGATAGGTGATAGGAATCAGCTGTTGGGCGGTAGCCGATGGGGAAACCATATGATTTTCTTACCGCTTCAGGACGCTTTCGGAAACTGTTTAGATTACACTTTAAGCAATTAGACCAGGTTAGATGACGTTTTAGGATCACTGTGATCAACCCTCCCATGTAACCTACTTATTCTAATTAAATCGGGTCACCACATCGGTGTCTGATAACGGAGCTTAATGTGTGGAAAACTATTTCTTTGGACGTTGAGCGCGTATGGATTCACTCCCCGTCTACACCAAGAAGCGGCATTCTGGCATGTTGCCGCTACATTAATGGCTCCCAGTCGGGGAATTGAACCCCGGTCTCCCGCGTGACAGGCGGGGATACTGACCACTATACTAACTAGGATGATATGATATGTTCTGCTATAATACATCATGATATGTTCTGCTATGATACATCCATGATATATTCTGCTATAATACATCATGATATGTTCTGCTATGATACATCATGATATGTTCTGCTATAATACATCATGATATGTTCTGCTATGATACATCATGATATGTTCTGCTATGATACATCCATGATATATTCTGCTATAATACATCCATGATATATTCTGCTATGATACATCATGATATGTTCTGCTATAATACATCATGATATGTTCTGCTATGATACATCCATGATATATTCTGCTATGATACATCATGATATGTTCTGCTATAATACATCATGATATGTTCTGCTATGATACATCATGATATGTCCTGCTATGATACATCATGATATGTTCTGCTATGATACATCATGATATGTTCTGCTATGATACATCCATGATATGTTCTGCTATGATACATCATGATATGTTCTGCTATAATACATCATGATATGTTCTGCTATGATACATCATGATATGTTCTGCTATGATACATCATGATATGTTCTGCTATGATACATCATGATATGTTCTGCTATGATACATCATGATATGTTCTGCTATGATACATCATGATATGTTCTGCTATGATACATCATGATATGTTCTGCTATGATACATCATGATATATTCTGCTATGATACATCATGATATGTTCTGCTATGATACATCCATGATATGTTCTGCTATGATACATCCATGATATATTCTGCTATGATACATCATGATATGTTCTGCTATGATACATCCATGATATATTCTGCTATGATACATCATGATATGTTCTGCTATGATACATCCATGATATGTTCTGCTATGATACATCCATGATATGTTCTGCTATGATACATCATGATATGTTCTGCTATGATACATCATGATATGTTCTGCTATGATACATCATGATATATTCTGCTATGATACATCATGATATGTTCTGCTATGATACATCATGATATATTCTGCTATGATACATCATGATATATTCTGCTATGATACATCCATGATATATTCTGCTATGATACATCATGATATGTTCTGCTATGATACATCATGATATGTTCTGCTATGATACATCATGATATGTTCTGCTATGATACATCATGATATGTTCTGCTATGATACATCATGATATGTCCTGCTATAATACATCATGATATGTTCTGCTATAATACATCATGATATATTCTGCTATGATACATCATGATATATTCTGCTATGATACATCCATGATATGTTTGCTATGATAC